>NW_026596134.1:15754058-15771082 GCF_907164565.1 Psammomys obesus | reverse complement strand
AGATAGATAGATAGATAGATAGATAGATAGATAGATAGATAGATAGATAATTTGATTTTTAGAGAGGAGTTTTTTCTGTGCAGCTTTTATTGTCCTGGAATCTGTTCTGTAGACTGGGTTTGCCTTAAGTTGCTTGTTTGTCAATCAAACTGCTTTGTTATTGAGTATTTCAGTGAAAAACATGTTGTCACCCTGGCCTTCACCTTGAGACAGAGATAAGAGGATGTTTTTCCAAGTTCCTTAAAATTTGTTTATCTGACCTTGGATCTTATCTGCTACTGGGAGGTAATTTAAGAAAACAAGTTTGGCAATTCCATGAACTTCTTTCTTATATTGATGTGACTTGTTTTTGTTTTGCGTATAAAAAGGAATTTTGGAATAAACTCATGGCTGCAGTCTTACTGACAGCCCTCTTGAGCGGATCCTGTGTGTAGTGTGACTTGCTTTAGTTATTTCAATCCTCAGTCCCCACTCAGGTACTGTTCGACTCTGTTCCCTGGCACCAGCAGTTCTGCCTGTCTCTGCCTCCCAAGTGCTGTCATTAAAGGCAAATAAATATTTTAAATAATAATTTAGTAGTTAGTATCAAGGATCATCTGTCTCTACAACTCTAAGAAAGTTAAGTTGGACATAGTTTTGTCAGATTCTCAGCATCAGAGTGATCCTTCGAGCATGTCCATTAAGTGACTCTAACAGTACAGAATTGGACAAGAAATTGCAGCTACTAGTGTTCTTAGAAAGTCATTTCTGTGTAATAAAAATGGCATCCATGAGAAACAATTTGGCTTTCATCCACCCTGAAAACTCAATCATTTAAAACTGATATTTGATATTTGGCATATATGTTATTTTCTAAAGGCTAAAAATTGTCTGGGATCACAGGCCTTCAGGGAAACCCTGCAAGCAAGACTGAAGTTACTTTTTCTTGGTTCTTCATGTGAATTTATTATGCTCTGTCTTCAGAAATACAATCCATTATGTAGGAAACTGTGTCTGGTTCTAAAACAAAGCCAGAAAATCAGAAGAATTTAGATATTAGAGTAACATAAAATGTCAAATAAACATAAAATAAAACCAGCCTTTAGGAGTCTAGGGGAAGTTTTCACAGTACTAGGAGATGTGTATTCATATGACTAGTGAGATCAGCCAGCTGGCAGACACGACCCAAACAGTGATGCCTCTACTGGTAGCAGTTTCTGATGGAGTGCTCTTGTGGGATCTCATTTGCAAGAGTAACTAGTTCTTCTCAGTCTTCTCTTGGCCTTTAAAAACTTTGCATTCCTACGAATTAATTGATTTTTGCTACTGTAATATCAAAATGTTAGCTTCTTAGCTTTTCAGTTAGACACCTGTATTTTTATTCTATTAAGGAAATATTAAAAAGGAGTTTTAAATAGTTTCACAGTTACTCATTTTTGTTAAAAAATAATTCAATATAGGAAATTTATTTTCAAAGCAATTAACTTTTGAATAATTATTATATGAAAAGTGGGAAGGGCTCAGCTTTTGAAATGTGGCGGGCGATGTAGACCAGACTGCCAACACTATAGAGAAGTCCCTGGATCTCAGGAGATTCAGCCCACATGAGGGAATTGATATGAAGATGAGGAAATACAAGGGGTCTAAGGCAGATTACGTGCTTATGATAGACATTTCATTATGATCCCAGGAGATGTAGAAGGAACTGTGACAACCATGATAGAGGTTGATGAAGAGACACATGAAGAGATGTATAAATCAACAAAAGAGAACATCCCCATGATCTGCCTCTGGGCAATGTTGTGGTTCTATTTGCTCCTCTATTGCGAGCTTGCTGAGACTGAAGGTGGATCCTGTATAGGAGTGTGGAGACGTTACAGTTTTAGATGTACAGGACAATGACAGAGAGAAGCATGCATGCATTTTGATAGCCAGAAATGACCAGAGGATCCCTCCACCTTCAAAGAAGTTCATTTACAAATGACTTGCACCCTCTCCAGCCAAATGACATGTTCCTTCTCTTCAGCCCTGTTGTCAGGGTTACCACCTTGCTCTTTTCAGCAGCTGAGTTGCCCGTTGTCCTTGCATTTACTTAGGTTGTCACTTATTTTTTTAATTGAATCTTACATTTCCTTTTTTCTTTAAAAAATATTAGGCATACAAAAAATTGAAATAAAAAAATTATAAAGAACAGCATACAATGCTATTTAAGTAGCTTTATGTATATAGTTTGCCATGAAAATTTTACTTTTACTTCAGTCATCTTGTTGCTTGCCAGAATTTATTTTGTTTTTATAAATTATTATTTGTCGGAGTATTACTTTTAAACTCATTGTGTTCTCACTTCACAAAAACTGATATTCATGTATTAATTTGCATTCTTGGGTATTTTATAAGTTAAAGTACATGAAAGATGTAAAAGAAAGAGATAACAATCTTCCTGACGAAAATGTGTGCAATGAAACCACTACTAATATCATACAGTGGTCGTGTGCAAAAGCAGGTTACACAATTCTGATACCTTCAGATTCTTACATCACAATTGTTTCAATCTGATCTTTTAAATGTTTTTTTTTTTTCCTTAGAAAGGATGAAGCACTAGGATCAGAAGGAAGGAAAAGAAGACCTCCCCTATCAGTGGACTTGGGGAGTCCTATAACATCTAAGGAAATAGCGGTAGTCATTAAAGGTCTCCCAACCAAAAAAGGCCAGGGCTAGATGGATTCACCACAGAATTCTACCAGACTATCAAAGAAGAGCTAATTCTCCTCAAAATATTCCACAAAGTAGAAACTGAAGAAACATTGCCAAACTCATTCTATGAGCCACAGTCACCTTGATATTTAAACCACACCAAGACTCACCCAAGGAAAAAGAAAAATTCAGACCAATTTCCCTCATGAACATTGATGTAAACATACTCAATGAAATGCTTGTAAAATGAATCCAAGAACACATCAAAAAGCTCATCCATGATGACCAAGTAAGCTTCATTCCAGGCATACAGGGATGGTTCAACATGAAAATCTATAAATGTTATGCACTATATGAACAAACTGAAAAAAGAAAACATCACATAATCATCTCATTAGATAAAAAATCCTTTGACAAAATCCAATAACTGTAGGTGTACTTAAAAAAAAAACACTTTTATTTACTTCCTTCTCCACCCCAATCCCTTCTAACACCCCAACACCAGGTAAGAGAGATAAAGTGTTAGTGGGAGAGGGTGTATAGTTCTTTCTTAGCTGCTTCCTGCTGGTCTGGGACTTTAGGTAACTTAGAGCCAGTCTAATCCTCTGTTCAGGAGATCTGCATCTTCTTGTCTCACAATAGCAACCAGGAGCAGCAAGTGGAAAACAAGAGTAATCTTGTTCTTTCTCCATAGCTCCACTCTTTGAGCTCTGGCATTTTCCTCTCTCTCTAGAGTCCTCAGATTGAAACTATCTGCTGTTGGCAAGGAGCTCCATTCAGAGTTCCTTGCTTGTTACAAGGCAAATACTCTGCTGCTCTGGACACTCTGAATCAGTCCAACATCCCACACCTTGGACAAAAACATGTTTATATCCAAAACAAACACCCATTCATGATACAAGTCTTAGAGAAATCAGGGATACAAGGCCCATAACTAAAAATAATAAATATATATGCATATATGTGTGTGTGTATGTATGTATGTATGTATGTATATAAAGCAAAAAGCCAATATCAAATTATATGTAGAGAAACATAAAGCAATTCCACTAAAATCAGGGACAAGACAAGAATGTCCACTCTCTCCATATCTATTCAACAAAGTACTTGACTTTCTAGCTGGAGGAATAAGACAACTAAGGAGATAAAGGGAATAAATGTTGAAAAGGAAGACGTCAAAGTGTCGCTATTTGCAGATGACATGATAGTTTACTTAAATGACCCCAAAAGCCCTACCAGAGAACTCTTACATCTGATAAACACCTTCAGCAAAGTGGCTAGACACAAAATTAACTCAAAAAAATCAGTAGCTCGCTGTATACAAAGACAAACAGGCTGGAAAAGACATTAGGGAAACAATAACTTTTAAAATAGCCACAAATAATATAAAATATCTTGGCACAACTCTAATCAAGCAAGTGAAAGACCTATAAAACAACAATTTCACATCTCTGAAGAAAAAAAAATTGAAGAAGAAATCAGAAAATGCGAAGACCTCCATGCTCATAGAGAGGATTAACATAATAAAAATGGCCATCTTACCAAAAGCAATCTACAGATTCAATACAATACCCATCAAAATTCCAACACAATTATTTAAAGACATTGAAAGAGCTATTCTTAACTTCACATGTAAAAATAAAAAAGCCAGGATAGCAAGAGAAATCCTGTATGATAAAAGATCTTCTGAAGGTATCACCATCCCTGATTTCAAGTTTTACTACACAGCAATAGTAATAAAAACTGCATGGTATTGGCATAAAAACAGACAGATCAATTAATAGAACTTAACCAAAGACCCAGAAATAAACCCACACACCTAAGGACACTTTTTTTTTTTTTTAACAAAGATGCCTAAACCATACAATGAGAAACAGAAAGCATCTTCAACAAATGGTGCTGGTCGAACTGGATTTCTACATATAGAAAATGCGAATAGATTCATATTTATCATCCTGCATAGAACTCAAGCCAAAGTGGATCAAAGATCACAACATAAAACCAGACACACTAAATGTAATAGAAAAGAAAGTAAGGAAGAGGAGACAACTTCCTGAACAGAACACCAACAGTTCAGGTACTAAGATAAACAATTAGTAAATGGAACCTCATAAAGCTTCCCTAACGCAAAATTTGCTGTCAATAGAACAAAATGGCAGCCCACAAACTGGGAAAAAATATTTACCAACCCTACAACTCACAGAGCTCTAATACCCAAAATATATAAACAACTCAAGAAATTAAATGCCAACAAACCAAATAATCCAATTTAAAAAAGGGTACAGAGCTAGACAGAGTTCTTAACAGAGGAGTCTCAATGGCTGAGAAGCAGTTAAAAATGCTCAAATTCCTTAGTCATCAGGGAAATGCAAATCAAAATAATTCTGAGAATCCATCCTACACTCCTCAGAATGACCTGGATCAAAAACTCAAGTCACAGCACATGTGGCCAATGATGTGAAGCAAGGAGAACAATCCTCTATTGCTTGTGGGAGTGCAAACTTTTACAACCACTTTGGAAATCAATCTAGAGTTTTCACAGTAAATTGGGATTATCTCTACCTTAAGACCCATATACCACTCCTGAGAACATACCTGAAAGATATTCTGTCATACAAGGACATTTGCTCAACTATGTTCATTGCATCTCTATATGTTAATAGCCAGAAACTGGAAACTCCCCAGATATCCCTCAACTAAAGAATGGATAAAGAAATTGTGGTACATTTACAAAATTGAATACTACTCAGCCATTAAAAACAAAGAGGTCATGAAATTTGCAGGCACATGGATGGAACTAGAAAAGATCACCCTAAATGAGATAACTTAGACCCAGAAAGACATACATGGTATGTACTCACTAATAAGCAGATATTAGCCACATAGTACAGGATAACCATACTGCAATTCACAGACTCAAAGAAGCTAAGTAACCAGGAGGACCAAGAATGGAGGCTTAAATATCATTCAGTACTGGAAATAGAACAGATAACAGAAGTGGTTGAAGAGAAGTATCAGGGTTGAAGAATGACCATGGAGAGAAATGAGAATGTAGATCAGACTGGGGAGGCAGGGTAGGAGTACAGAGGGATTGCAAAAAGAAGATAAACTGTGGGAAGGGGCATCTCTGAAAGAAGATGAAGACCTTCAACTGGTTAAGATCCTGGGAGGATATGGAAGTACCCTAGCTGAAATACTTAGTAGCAGGGATCACAGAGACTGAAGAGGTTACCCTCTAACTAGGCACAACTCCCAGTGAAGTGAGGGGAACACCAACACACCCATAAAATTTTGGACCCAAAATTTACCCTGTCTACAAGATGTTCAGGGATAGAGCTAAAGCAGAGATTGAGGGAATGTCCAAACAATGACTACTCAACCTAAGGCCAGCCCCATAGGAGAGAACCAACCCCTGGTATTGTTAACAACATTCTATTGTGCTTGCAGATGAGAGCCTAGCATAGCTAACCTCTGAGAGGATCCACCCAGCAATGGATAGAAACAGATGCTGAGACTCAAAGCCAAACACTGGGAAGAGTGCAGGGTTCTTGTGGAAAAATGGAGGAAGGACTCAGAAAGGACAGTAGTTCCACAGAAGACAAACAGAGCTAACAAATCTGGGCCCAGGGGGTGCTTAGGGAGCACAAACCAAGGACCATGCATGGATGTGTCCTAGGCCCCTTCCATGTACATAGAGGATGGGTAGTTTGGCCAATGGGACCCCTTGAAAGAGGAGAGGAGGCTATCTCTGATATGGACCCTTGTTGCTTTTTTTTTTTCCTTGTTGCCTATTTTTCTTTTCTTTTTTCTTTTTTTATTAAATTTTTCTTTTTATATTAATTATATTTTATTCACATTGTATCTCAGCTGTAGCACCCTCCTTCATTTCCTCCAATTCTCCTCTCCCAGCCCACCCATAGGGGAGGTCCTCCTCCCCTTCCATCTGACCTGATCAGGTCTCATCAGGACTGGCTGCATTGTCCTCCTCTATTGCCTGGCAAGGCTGTTCCCTCCTGGGGGAGGGGGTCGCATCAAAGACCTCACCACTGAGTTCATGTCAGAGAGAGTCCCTGTTCCCCTAACTAGGAAACCCACTTGGATACTGAGCTACCATGGGCTACATCTGAGCAGAGGTTCTGGGTTATATCCATGAATGGTCCTTGGTTGGAGTATCAGTCTCAGGAAAGATCCTTGTGCCCAGATATTTTGGTTCTGATGCTGTCTTTGTGAAGCTCTTGTCCCATCCAGGTTTTTCTATCTCCTCCTTCTTTCATAAAATTCCCTGTTCTCTACCCAAAATTTGGCTGTAAGCCTCAGCATCTGCTTTGATACCCTGCAGGGTAGAGCCTTTCAGAGGCCCTCTGTGGTAGGCTTCTTGTCCTGTTTCCTTTTTTTTTTTTTTTTTCAGTCACTTCTCCCTGACAGGACTGCCTTGACAAGCCACTGGAAAAGAAGATGCCTCAAGTCCTGATACAACTTGATGTGCTGGTCTGAGAAGTTAAGGAGAATGCTCCACTTACCTTAGGCTCAGGAGAGGGGAGATAGAGTGAAGAAAGAGGGAAGATGCTAACAGGAGGAAAGGAGGAAGGACCAATGACTAGGATGTAAAACACATAAATAAATGACATAAATTAATTAATTACTTTTATAAAAACTAATAAAAATTTTAAAAAACAAAAGATTTCACTTAAAATTAATAATGGCATTGATTTATTTGAAGGTTAAAGTACTGCTTTGAAGAGGAATAAATCAGGTTAATTCTGATTCACTTTACAATAAGCCATGTTTTTTAAAATTGTTGTTTCAACATTCTTTTTTAAAAACTAGATTCTGGTGCGCTTAAATGAGAGTGCCGTAAGTGAATTTCTATGAAGGAGTTTACAGCTTTGGATCTATATCCAATGAGACACACTTCAGCTGATTGTACTTATTTTTCTGGCACTTAAAGAAAACATGAGTGTTTTACTTCCTGGTTGATTTCATTATATTAATACTAACAACTACTGAGCTATGCTGCATTCCATGCATGAGTATTAATAACCAAAACCATAGGTGTTCTGAGATCTTTGAGCATAGGACACAGTTGAGATTGGTTTTTAATGAAAATCATGAAAAGTATTGTAACATGCTGTGTGATTTCAAAGAATTGAAAATAGAGTTAGGTCATAAATTGCACAGCCTAATGGAAAACAAAAGAAATAAAAGAGAATAGACTTTTAAAAATATTGCCTTCATTAATGGTTATTGCATTCCCAAAATAAATATAAAATCTTAAGCTTTCAGGCACATGGAAAGAAAAATTCAGAAGAGCCAAATTTCTGATTAGATTGGGGTTTTTCCTACTTCAGACAAAAGATATTACATTTCCTAGATCTTCTTAATTATATGATTTTCTTTTTCTAACTGAATATTTTGTATATAACTTAAAGTTTTACTGACAAGCTAGATTGTTGACATAGTATAGTATAATATAATGATGCCCTGAGAGCTAGAAGAAATTGTGTATGCTACTCTGTGCTCAGTCACTCAAAAATTGTACGTTGCACATTGCCCTTGGCACTGGGATTATAATAGTGAGCCAGGTGACATTCATTTACAATGGTATCATATATTAATCATATATACTTAAAAATTATTTAAAAATCATATATGTGACTAAAAATAGTAAAGATACAAGCACAGATATATTCTGACAGTAGATGAACCATATATTAAATTTTCTGTTTCTCTGTCTTCTGCTTATATTGCATTTTGTTGTATTGTTGACTTGTAATATCCTTGTCTTCCATATTTAGAGATAGAACGGATAAAATGAAGAATAAACACAAATCTGATCACATTTTCAGGCTATATAATACCATCCACTGGGTTCCTAATTCTCCGTACCAAATTTAAAACTCTTTTTGCTGATTACGAGGCTCTGTATAATGCAGGGTCAACTTCTTTCTGGATTCATTTTTCCATGTTTCTCATGTTGCGTGCATCCATTAACTGAGGATCCTTTTGTTAATAAGTTTGCTTTACCTTCATTTACTGGTGTTAAGCATGACATCCAGTTTCAAGATCCATTGTCCATAGTTGGTGCTTCAGAATCCATAGGCCCCTCTGGGCCCTGGTTGATTGGCTCTGATGGTCTTCTTGTAGAGATTTGGTCACCTCTAGGTCCATTTATCCTCCCCCCCACCATCTTTTCCAGTAGAGTCTCTATACTTTGTCCAGTGTTTAGCTGTGAGTCTCAGTATCTGTTTGGAGCCATTGTTAGGTCGAGCCTCTAAGAGGACACCTCTGGTATTCTCCTGTCTGCAAGTATATCAGAGTATTGTTAATAGTTATAGGGTTGGTTCTCATCCATGAGGCGAGTCTTAGGGGTGGGCCCAGCATTGGTTGGACATTCCCTCAATATGTACTCTACCTGTTCTACCTTTTTCCCTGTAGGTAGGGTAAGTTTAGAATTGAGGTTTTTGTGGATGGGTTGGTGATCTCCTTCATTAGCTGGGAGTCTTTCTGGATAAAGGGTGTCCTCTTCAGTCTCTATGGCCCCTGCTACTAAGAATCTTAGCTAGAAGCACCTCACATCTTAAATCAATCTGATTCTTTCTTAGAAAACTGGAAAGAGACATACCTCAAGGCCCAGCTAAACCATTCCTGGACATGCATCCAAAAGAAGATCCATCATACAAGGACATTTGCTCTACCATGTTCAGAGCGGCTTTCTTTATAATAACTGGTAAAAACATAGATGTTTCTCAACCAAAGAATGAAAAAACAAAACAAAACAAAACAACAACTGTGCTCCATTTACACAATGGAATACTACTCAACCATTAAAAACAAGAAAATCATGGAATTTTCAGGCAAATGGATGGAACTAGAAAGATCATTCTGAGTGATGTAACACAGACCCAGAGAGATACACATGGAATGCACTCACTTATAAACAGATTTTAGTCATATAACACAGGATAGAGACACTATAATGCACAGACCCCAAGAAGATAAGTAACAAGGGGAACCCAAAACTCATTCAGAAGGGGAAATTGAATAGACAGAGGAAGTGGTTGAAGAAAGGGAACAAGGTAAAAGAGGGAGCACAGAGAGAAACAAAGGTAGAGATCAGACATGGGGAGGGGAGGGAGGGAAGACAGAAAGACAGAAGGCCTGCAGAGAAAAGAGAAATGGGGGGGGGCATTTCTGGGGCAAGCTGGAGACCTAAATCACAATATCTATATCTACTATGACATAGGTCATAGTAATTTAGATCTTCAAGTCATTCTCTTTAAGAACTACATTTTATGAGTCTATACTTGCCACATACAATTATTCTTATGGCTCTAAGAAAACTAAATGAAAAATGTTTTGGAAAAGTTGGCCATTTTGATTGAATTTAGAGAATTTATAAACAAGAATGTGGAAGACAGGGAATTGAATCCTCACTGATGACCTTGTGAAATTAGAGACTTCAGTGGAGGAAGTAAGGGAAGGTGTGGTACTTACAGGCTGAAGGTACAGGTAAATTATTTCAATCTCTTAATAAATATTTAATACCAAAAAGCTGCTTCCTATGCAAGGAAAATGGTTTCTTTATAAAGCATTTTATCCCGGTCAGAGGCAGTGGCTATTGTTGAAATGGCAGTAAAGGTTATTAAACATTGTCCTACGTTAACTGATGATGTAGTAACAGTGTTTAAGAGGGCTGACTCCAGTATGGAAGACTTAACTCTGGATAAAACGCTATCAAAAACCATGGAATGCTTCAAAGAAATGTCTGATGATAGTAAAAGTCATCCAGTTATAAAACTCGCTTCAATATTTGAAAACATCACTGTAATGACTCCCAGTTCTAACACCAACAACCCTAGTCACTTAGCAGGCACTGATATTGAGCACTAGCCTTCATCAACTAAAGCTTTGTGTCTCACCAAAGGTTCAGATGATCCTGAACATTCTTTAGTAAAAATATATGAACGATTTATGGGCATAAATTTCGGGAACAACTTTATTGCACATCAATAGACTGTGGTGCATTATAGATCTAATTTTCATAATACAAAAAGTCAAAAACTTTCATGAGTTAAATACAGTAAAATTAACCGCAAGATTAATACACATTTTGTCTAGATATGAACCTTCTATATCTGTCAGGTATGCCCATATTTACACATGCCCACATATGTGCATACATGCACATATACTTATATGTGTATGTATAGAAAGTCATACATCTAGATATGTAATATATATATATATATTTAAAACATATATGACATCTCAATTCATTTAAATATGTTTGTCTACGTGCTAACTATGGATGCCTTTCAACTTTGACCCAGAACAATCACAGCTTTGGAGTGTAGCAATTCTATTCGTGACTTCTATATTAAACAAGCTATCAAATATCTGATGGACTAATTTGTTTCTGACCTATCCCCTTTACCTCAGAAGTAATAACACAGTATCTGCTTTGTTGTCTAATTACAGGAACCAAATGAGATGGCATATGAAAATATGTACTGATCCATTAGACACTCGCCACTGTCATTTTCTTGGAGATGCAGTTAGCTTCTTTGGTGTGGAGGAAGTTTTGTAACAAAGCAAAATGATGTAAAGATATACATGAATGTTAATAGGAAATGGCGGGTTTAGTTTAATTTATGTGGTAGATTAACAAAAAATGAACAAGTAATAAACCCAGTCCATTGACTTCTTGGACAAACTGTGCTGGGATATCCACTGAAAGGCAAAAGGTAAAATAGAAATAAGAAACATAATATGTGGAGGAAGTAGTTAGGGAAGAACACCAGGAAGCATGGGTGTCAAGTGCAAACTGAATGAAAAGTCAACACTAGATCTGGTCTATAAAATTGCTTTTGTACAATGGTCACATTTGGACAAAATGTATACCTAGGAAGTAAAGGAATGTCAAAGAAGCAATACAAACTTTGTTGCATTTGTAACAAAGGTGGAATTTGTCCTCTTGCTTTCCCTCAGAATCTATTACCCTTGGTCCAGATCTATAAGAGAGTGCATTTATGTAACTAGTTTCCCATTATACAAAGAATAAACGTAGGATTTTCATGCAGGATAGGGTTTTATAGCTAGTGGCCAATATTTTGAGAGCAAAGCAAAATGACAGCTAATGATCTGATAGGAAAGCAACAAGGAGAGCTATTAAAATCAACTGTTATAATTCAAAATGAAATAAGCTTTGGGGTAAGAGCCATTATGCATCCATACCCCTTTTCCTCTTCATGCATCAGTGTATTATAAACAACCTAATAATTGCTCCTTGAAATGATGGCTTGAGTCATCAAAAAAGAAGTTAAATTATGTTTACTACCACTTTTAATGACACTGCAGTGTAAAATGCACTGTGGAATGACACCATTAAAATAATTATTATTTTCTATAAAACCTGTGTTGTATAGTTGCATAATTGTTGCTTATCTTTTCTGAGCTAAATTCATTTATTTATCACAGAAACATTACAGTTCATTCCTAATGAGGCTATGGTAGGTTTTAAGCAACAATCATAAATATGCATAGTAACCCATTCTGGCATGTGGAATTTAGTTGGTTAAGACCTGCTTTAACAGTATCTGTGTTAGTTATTTGAAAATTATCTTTCCTTTCATGTACCATATTGAAAGTTAAAATAACAGATCCCTTTTGTTATGACGCAAAGCATTAAGTTGAAAGAGAGCAGGACAAATTTAGCTTTCGAAAGAATAGGTTAAAACCCTGTTGAGGAGTTCTTTCTTTCAAAGAAGGACACATGTAGAAAAGTTCCATTTATTTTTCTTGAATATAGTGTGTGTGCTTATCATCCAACTGTGGAAAATCTCTGGTTGTTTTTTTTTTTCTTTTTATAATACCTATGTAGAATTATCAGCTCACAAGAGAAACAAGTAATGGTTATGAGGCTGCACGGTATTGTATCGTTTTGAATGACTTGAATGGCATACTTAAGACTTAAACATGTTTTAACAAAGATTGCCTTACTAAAGCACTTTGTGCAAGGTTATCTAAGGGATCAGGTATTTCAGATTCATAGAATGCTAATATGTACAACTTAATTCATGGATGCCATTTATTTTTTCACAGCAAGTAATATTTGTATTCCTGAAAATGAGAAAATATTTGCCCTTTCATTGTGCCTTTTTTATTGCACTCCAAGGCAGTGCTGCCGAAGGGTACTTTTCTTTGCCCAATATCCAATCAATCTGGCAATATCTCAAAGAAAGATTTAGATTATTTGATCAAATGTATCAGTGAATTGCGTTCCTCTCTCTGTTCTTTAAAAAAAGAGCCAAGGCAACATATTATTGCTCAGAGAGCGCATCTGTGCTTCCCAGGTCACTGCAAACCAATAACCAAGTATACCTTCTGGCCCTTTCTGCAGTCCAATACCTCAGCCTGAACAAAGGACTCAGATGTAGGTCTTGATCAGCCCATCTTCTTTCTCAACAAGTCATATCCTCCACTTCCTTACACACACATGTGCACACACACACACACACACACACACACACATGTTGAGAAACACAGAGGGAAATGTTGAGATGGGGAGAAAGCTTGGGGAAAGAGAAGTTTTTGGAAAAAAGAAAAAGAAAATGAGAAGCTAAAGGAAAACTAAAAGGAACTCACATAGTTTCCCAAGCCAAAGCTGAGATGCTTCATGACCCAACTGAGGAAATTTCCTCCAGAAATAGGACCTTACAGTTTGATTCACTGCAGACGCTGGAAGATCTCTATGCTGGTATTTTTTTTTTACCCTAATAAAATTCTTCATAAAATGAAGGGACTAAGTTTGAAGACTCAGATCGTGGTTAGTTGCCCCAGTTGATTTGGTACTGATGAAGAAACAGTGAGCAACAGAGCAAGAAGACAGAGAGACAAAAACCATCTTCTCAAACCTGTTGACCGTTAAAATCACAGAGAGATGAATCCCATATTCCCTATTTGGCCACATTTATTGACCTACAACCTTCCAGGGGGCCCTACGTCCCAAATATCCCACTACCTCTCAGATACCACCATAGAGTAAAGATTGCATACTGAACACATGAGCCCTTAGGATAGCTTCACTATCCAAATTATAGCAGTCTATCTTGTTTTTATCATCATTCTGTTGTCTTGGAGAAATCATAAGATCACCACCATAGCAGTCCTCTTCTGAGTCTTAGAGGAAAGGGTCTGTCTTTGTAGCTGAAGCATCTGAAGATACTATGAGACAAAGATTTAGAACAAGATGACTTCTTTAAATTCACTACAGTGTACTGTCATGACATCTAGACCTTGTTTCTTCAAGTGTATTTGTTCAAATGGCTGTTCTTTTATCCTTAAACTTAATCATAGAATAACACAGATTTTGTCATTTCTTTGGCTATTCACTGCTGAAGTATCTATTATCATCTAAACTCCATATGAAGAAACTGTATAGTCCTCTTTTGCAAGTCTGTCTTTGGTCACATCATTCTAAAACATAAATCAAATGATGGGTGAAAATGAAAATGCATTCCTCTAAAGACACATTTACATAGGATTTGTGGACCATCAAAAGACGGAGATCAAAGAGAGCTGAAATTTGCATGGGGAAAACATGTAAACACAAAGAGGAGGCAGGGTACAATGACACTCACCTCTAATCTGAGCACCCTAGCCATGTAGGCAGACATACCTCTGTGAGTTCAAGGACAGCACAGTCAAGGCTACAGTGTGAGACCCTTTCTCAAAGAAAAAGAAATGGGAAATAAAAAGAAAAAAGCCTGCAAAAGACAACATAGAGCAACAAAAGACAAACACAAAACAAACCGTATGTTGTATTGTTTAATATATCCCCTGTGTCTTTCTCACTGAGGATGAAGAAACAGAACATGTATATTCCTGTTTCACAGTAACTATATCCATATTTCTTTTTTTCCAAAAGATTGTCTTTCTTTCATTCATTTTATTTTATTTTATTTTATCTACATTTTTTTATTAATTATACTTTCTTCACTTTGTATTCCCCCATAAGCCCCTCCCTACTCCCCTCCCGATCCCACCCTCCCACCCCCTTTTTCACATATGCCCCTCCCCAAGTCCACTGATAGGGGAGGTCCTCCTCTCCTTCTTTCTGATCTTAGTCTATCAGATCACATCAAGACTGGCTGCATTGTCATCTTCTGTGGCCTGGTAAAGCTGCTCCCCCCTCAGGGGGAAGTGATCAAAGAGCAGGCCAATCAGATTATGTCAGAGGCAGTCCCTCTTCCCATCACTATGTAACCCACTTGGACACTAAACTGCCATGGGCTACATCTGTGTAGGGGTTCTAGGTTATCTCGATGCATGATACTTGATTGGAGCATGAGTCTCTGGGAAGACCCCTGTGTTCAAATTTCTGGTTCTGTTGCTCTCCTTGTGGAGTTCCTGTCCACTCCAGACCTTACTATTTCCCACTTCTTACATAACATTCCATTCATTCTGCCCATCAGATGGCCATCAGGCTCAGCATCTGCTTTGATAGTCTGCAGGACAGAGCCTTTCAGAGGCCCTCTGTGGTGGGTTTCTAGCTTGTTTCCTGTTTTCTTCTTCTGATGTACTTCCTCTTTGCCTTTCAGGATGGGGAGTGAGCATTTTTGTCAGGGTCCTCTCTCTTGATTAGTTTCTTAAGGTGTACAGATTTTAGTACACCTATATTTATCCTATAGTACATGTCTATGTGAGTGAGTA
This sequence comes from Psammomys obesus, assembly GCF_907164565.1. Classification (NCBI taxonomy): domain Eukaryota; kingdom Metazoa; phylum Chordata; class Mammalia; order Rodentia; family Muridae; genus Psammomys; species Psammomys obesus. The sequence goes on along the minus strand of NW_026596134.1, from coordinate 15,755,698 downwards.
TATACCGTGTGTGTCTTTCTGCTTCTGGGACAGCTCACTCAGGATGATCCTTTCTAGGTCCCACCATTTACCTACAAATTTCATGATTTCCTTGTTTTTCATTGCTGAGTAATATTCCATTGTGTAGATGTACCACAATTTCTGCATCCATTCTTCAGTTGAGGGGCATCTGGGCTGTTTCCAGCTTCTGACTAGTACAAATAAAACTGCTACAAACATGGTTGAGCAAATATCCTTATTGTGTACTTGAGCCTCTTTTGGATATATGCCTAGGAGTGGTATGGCTGGATCTTGAGGAAGCACTATTCCTAGTTGTCTAAGAAAGCGCCAGATTGATTACCAGAGTGGTTGTACAAGTTTACATTCCCACCAGCAGTGGAGGAGGGTTCCCTTTTCTCCACAGCCTCTCCAGCATGTGTTGTCACTCAGGTTTTTCATCTTGGCCATTCTGATGAGTGTAAGGTGAAATCTCAGGGTCGATTTGATTTGCATTTCCCTGATGGCTAATGAGGTTGAGTATTTCTTCAAGTGTTTCTCTGCCTCTTTCATTCATTTGACACACTAGTTAAAAAGGAACTCGAGGATGGAAAAATCTTAACACCTTGTCTACAAGTACCACCAGGTTGCTGAAGTGGCTTTTAGTATAGCAAGCTGATACACCAGCAGAAATTTACAAATCCCAAGGCAATAATCTTCTAAGTGAACTGGAGAGTATACGACCAGTCAGAAATTAATTCACAAAGCGGGGAAGGGACCATTTCAGAAAATGTTGTTATATTCGTTCAGCAAATATATGCTGTATATCAAATATACATATTAGGAAAAAATATCTTGTCAGTAGTTGACACATTCTTCATCTTATACTGTCAGCACCTGGAGGAGATAAGTGATTCATCTTAATCTAACATTTCTGGAATCATTTATAATAAATAATCCACCTTCTATATTCCAAAGAATAAATAGAATGGAAGTTTGTAGAAAAGCATAAAAAGTAAATAAAACTAAAACTTAAGCAAACATGAAAGCTTGGAAGTGAACCATTAGCATCATTTCAACTAATCTTTGGTGACATATTTAATAAAGGGAAACATCGAGCCTGTGCTGTTGGTGTTCTGCTCAGGAAGCTGTCTCCCTTGCCAATGAGTTCCAGGCCCTTCCCCACTTTTTCTTCTAAGAGGTTTAGTGTGTCTGGTTTTATGTTGAGGTCTTTGAACCATTTGGACTTTCGTTTTGTGCAAGGTGATAACTATGTATCTATTTGCATTTTTCTACATGCAGACATCCAGTTAGACCAGTACCATTTTTTGAAGATGCTGTCTCTTTTCCATTGTATGGTCTTAGGTTCTTTGTCAAAAATCAAGTATCCGTAGGTGTGTGGGTTTAAAAATCTCTACTGTGCCAACCACATTTTCTCATTTGGTTATAGATCTTTCTCCAGTGTCTGTGTGCTGAAAATTTCCTCAGGGGATATTTTTTTAAAAAGATGGTAGATGAAGAAGAAGGGGAACAAGAGGAAGGAGGAGGAAGAAGAGGAAAGACAAAGAAGAGGAAGAGGAGGAACAAGAGAAGGAAAAAGAAAAGAAGGAGGAGAAAAAGAAGAAGAAGAAGAAGAAGAAGAAGAAGAAGAAGAAGAAGAAGAA
>NW_026596134.1:15652739-15754048 GCF_907164565.1 Psammomys obesus | reverse complement strand
AAGAAGAAGAAGAAGAAGAAGAAGAAGAAGAAGAAGAAGAAGAAGAAGAAGAAGAAGAAGAAGAAGAAGAAGAAAAGGAGTTATTTTTTTTTCCTCTTTTCATGGGTCAGGCTCAAACAGGAAAGTGAAATGAGGTCAAACCATGATCAGCCACGTAGTGAATTCAATTACTTTTCCCATATGTCTACAACACCTTCTCAACACTGAAATATAAGCAAATTCCTTTTTTTTTCAGACAATGGAAAATTAATTCCATGTTTTTTAATTTTTTATATTAATTACAGTTTATTCACTTTGTATCCCAGCTGTAATCCTCTCCCTCATTCCCTCCCAATCCCACTCTTCTTCCCTCACCTCCTCTCATGCCTCTCTCAATGTCCACCGATAGGGGAGGTCCTCCTACCCTTCCACTTGACCATAGCTTATCAGGTCTCCTCAGGACTGGCTGCATTGTCTTCCTCTGTGGCCTGCTAAGGGTGTCCCAACCTCTCAGTGGAAGATGATCAAAAAGCCAACCACTGAGTTCATGTCAGAGGCAGTCCCTGTTCCCATTACTAGAGAACCCTTTTGGAGACTGAGTGGTCAGGGGCTACATTTGTGCAGGGGTTCTAGAATATCTCCATGCATGTTCCTTGGTTGGAGTATCATTCTCAGAAAAGACCCATAGGCCCAGGTATTTGGGCTCTGTTTTTCTCCTTGTGGAGCTCCAGTCCCCTCCAGGTCTTTTTATCTTTCCCTCGTTTCATAAAATTCCCTGTACTCTGCTCAAATTTTGGCTATGGGCCTCAACATTTGCTTTGATACACTGCTGATTAGAGTCTTTTTGAGGCCCTCTTGGTAGGCTCTCATCCTGTTTCCTGTTTCTCACTTTTCTGATGTTCATCCTGTTTGCCTTTCTGAGTGAGGATTGATCATCTCACACTGGGTCCTCCTTCTTGATTAACTTCTTTAGGTATAGAGATTATAGTATGTTTATCCTATATTATATGTTTAATGTTCACTTATAAGTGCATATATACCATGTGTGTCTTTCTGTTTCTGGGATACGTCCTCAGGATAATCTTTTCTAGTTCCTGCCATTTGCATGCAAATTTCATGATTTCCTTGTTTTTAATTGCGGAGTAGTATTCCATTGTGTGAATGTACCACAATTTCTGTTTCCCTTCCTCCCTTGAGGGACGTCTAGGTTGTTTCCAGCTTCTGGCTATTGCGAATAGAGCTGTTGAGCACTTGCTTTAACCACGTCCTCACATTACATTGTTTCACTGAACTAATAATATATAAATAGATATGTGCTTTAGATTTTGATGCATTAAACATAAATGCAGATGATGCGGAAAGATGAAATAGTTACTACTAAGGACACATAGTCATGATTTCAGGAAACAAAGGTGCATTTGTTCATTAGATAAAAAGTCTTTATTTCAGTTATGCAGTGTTACCCAATAAACTATCTCAATTCAAGATGGTGAGGGTTAACACTCTCTGCTTGGTCTGGTTAAGATCTCTGTTTGGAAAGGGGCAGGGAGGAGACCAGGGAGGGAGTGTGGGGTTGGGGAGGGAATGAGGGAGCAGGATACAGCTGGGACACAGAGTTAACAAAATGTAACTGATAAGAAAAATAAAATTAAAAAAAAAAAAAAGATCTCTGTTTGGTGTGAGATGTCCAAAAAAGCAATGCTCATATGTCTAATGGTCATGCTAGCTATCATCAGGTCCCATCCTCAAAACGATTAATCTTATTTACTACACACGACAGTGATGTAGCTACAATAGATTAAGGGCAGTAATAACAAAGTTTTGCCGGGCTGAGGCTCACAAAACATGTCATACTACTATGTTGTTGTTGTTGTTTTGTCAAAGCAACTTATAAGGCCAGACCATACTAAAGAGGAACAAAAAGTGTGCTTCTGCATGGGACTATAAGAGGAGGAATTGCAAAGGAATGAGCCTACAAGGATGGGAAGAATTATAGCCTCAATCAAAACAGTCAGTGACAGTTCCACCTATTGGAATAATATTTAAAAAAAATAGCACAAAGCAAATAATTACAAAGGAAAACAACTACATAAGTAAGTTATTCGTCAAAATGACTAAGTCCTTGATATAGTGAACCAAATTTATTATTTCAATCATTTAAACAGTGTGTAGGCATGTGCTTAATGGTTACTATAATTTCAGATTAGAATGTTATGGTATTTTTCAGAAATCTGTGGTAGCTAGAATATTGTTTCAGTTTATATTTCTGTAAATACATGAATATTATATCATCTGCTTCCTTTATTCAAAATTTCAGAAAGCACTGATTTTCATTTAGAGGTCAGAAAAAAAAAACTTTCTTTTTACAACAGGTTTTCTTCCTGTTATTCTGAGACCCTCTGATATCTAAGGAATCGTATGGAGTACACTGTATTAGATACTATGTTGTGCCTATGTCTGTGTGTCCTCTCTATTTATAGTAAGATATTAGGATGTATATCTAATTGTTTCATGAGGAACAGAAAGACTCAACACATTCAGTACCAAATCAAAAAGTGTTGCTTGGCCTTACATCCTATACCTAACACTATATGTTTCACATCTGGCCTTATGGGGAAAGAGTACTTACTGAATGGCCTCTACTCTTGTATGCATATATCCTAGAAAAAAAGAAACGTACCTTTTATGGAATAAATAAACCTCTATTCTATATGCTATTGAAGGACAAATTGCATCAGAACTATTTTTAATGCTGTAAACAGATGTGAGATTCATGTACTAACAAATAATTCCATAGCAGGAAGATGTTAGATAAGTATTTCTGTATGAATAAAGAAATGCTGTCTATGTCATATTGGTAATAAAATTAAATTTTCATAAAGCCTTGTGGTGGTTCTTTTCCCTTCTTTATATAAAATAATTCAAATTAGTTTTCTGTGTGATACCCACTACAGCAATAAAAGTAAACAAAATAAAATACATTAAGTGGCTAAAGTTCATCTGCACAAAGATGTTTTCATAAATTCCTTGTGATTAAATATAATGTAAGCATTATCTAATGATACTTTTGTGTACAGATATATCTAAGAATATTATTTAAATTGGTGATATGAGCAGAATACTATCCAATTTCTAATCACTGTTGAATGTAAGAATGCACCTGTTAAAATAGTAATTTTCTGTAAAGCATTTTCTGTGTTTACCATAAAATAGCAGCAGTTTGATCTTTGATAGAAGATGAAATTGGATTTTCATCCAATGAGACAAAAAATAGTAACAAGTTCATTTTCAGAATATTCTAGTTGACCTCATTCCTATACATTATTTCAGGAGTAGGATAATAGGAGACTTTATCATTAATTTGTTTTTTTTTTTACTTGCATGAAAGTAAAGCATATTTTCTTGTGTACAGCTTCACTGCCAATTCTATACTGTAGTTAAAAGCTTGACAACTTAGCAACATAAGTTCAAAGAGAATGTAGAAAATTAGTAATCAACTCCAGTTAACTCTCAATTATACAGTCAGCCCCATGATTAAATTCAGACCCAATGAATGCTCTGTCGATGCCTTCCTTTTATTCCAATCTGTATGAATTCTCCTGGATTTATGATCTTTTCTCTGTCATCTAAATCTCACTATCCATCATCTATTTAAACTTTAATTACACAATGCATTGAAATTTTCTTTTTCATCCCCACTATTCACAACATAGAAATTCCTCAATTTTGATTCAATCTGCCTTACTTCCTGGTATTTCCTTTCTGGTAAAACTTTATAGACATTTGTACTTCTAGGTAGGTAGCTAGGTAGCTATATGGATAAAAAATTAGATGATATACATAACATAGAGAGAAATAGATAGAAAGATAGCTATAGAGATAGATGATAGACATGACAGATGATAGATGATAGATAGATAGCCAGAGAGATAGATAGATGGATGGATAGACAAAATATAATATAGTTAGAAAGATGCATATGATAGAGGTAGCTGATAGATAAATATGAGATAGAAGATAGAGAATAGATAATAGATAGATGATAGATAGATAGATAGATAGATAGATAGATAGATAGATGATAGAAAAATAGATCAAGGTGAAATTAGGATAGATAAATATAGATCCATATGCATATTTATAAATATGGTGAGCTTTAGGTCTAAAATTTACTTACATAAAATCACAGGACTATCTAGAAAATGATTTCTCTATTTTTCAGCATTTGTTGGACATTCAATATCTCTTTCCCTTTCTTTTACCTTCTCCTTAGCACATATTCTTGTAAATTCAACCTGTGGTAAGTTGCCTGTGACATACTTAGTTTGTAAACACACCTCCCAAGTCAGAGAGACTGTGTGACTCACTTGTTCTAGGTCTCTTACAAAGCTCTCTTCTTTTTTTTTTTTTTCCATCTAGGTCTGATCCATTTTTTTTTTAAATTTTTTTGGATTTTTTTTATTAATTACACTTTATTCATTTTGTATCCCCCCATAAGCCCCTCCCTCCTCCTCTCCTGATCCCACCCTCCCTCCCCTTTCTGCATGCATGCCCCTCCCATTTGGTTATGGGACTCGGCATTTGAGGATGAGAACGATATTGTTGGTCATCTCCAATGCCATCCCTCCACTTAGGGGCTAAGTTTAAAAGCTTCTAGATATTTTTAGAAATTGCTTTCATTAATGATTCTCTCTATTACTCTCTATTTCTCCAAATTTCATTTTTCACATGAAGTTCCCCTTTAGATTATGAACAGCATATCTTACTTTTAATTCTCTTTCTCTCTCTCTCTCACACACACACACATGAATGTGCACAAGTGCACACACACACACACACACACACACACACACACTAAAAAGAAAAAGGAATCAAGACGTAGTAAAAGATAGACTCTGAGTTTTTCAGGCTTCATCATTCAGTAGTTCATACTCATTTCTACTCAGTCAAAGTAGTCTTGTAAATATAACCAATTAATTCCTAACTCTCAGCTTCTATTCTTTCTGCCCATTATCTTCTTTAAATTTTCTTGCATAGAATGTCATGGAGAACAGGGATCCATCCTTATTTAAGTACATGCACTGATCAACCTTGTTTGTATTCATCCTGTTCTGTCTTCTTTTTATGTCCATGTTTTATCTATATGTATTGAATATTGACAAAACCATATTCTTCATTCTTTAAAATTTTCTTTGTGTTGGTGATATAAGTCCTCAGATTCATTTCTTTCCTAATAACAGTAAGTCTCATATAGATGTACATTACACAGATACATTATGTTAACAGGAAGTTTCATATATATATATGTATATATATACATATATATTGCTATTCACATTTTTGTGTGTCTTTTCGTAGTTATCTTAACATGAATTTCAAAGAAAAATTTCAGTATTAGTGTATGTATATGGTGTATATTTTCTTTCCCCTTGTTACAACAAGGTACATTGAGATCCCAAATTGTTTTTCTTCTTCTTCTTTCAGTATCTTATTCATATCAAGTGCTATATATCCAAAGCCCCAAGAACACCCTTATTATTATTATTTTTTATTTCTGCTTCAAATTCCAATCAAGTTCCTTTTTTTTTTTTTTTTTGGCATCCATCTCATCTTCTTAGATGTTTGGTGGTGCTTTTGTTCAGGCCTTATTGTGCTTTGTTCCTTCCTCAATTTAACAGATATGATAGCCATAGTTCTCACAGACAGATTTATAATCTTATGACTACTACTTTCTTTAATATGCTGCTTCCCTTCTGAACTAATACAATTTCTCATTCCCATGTCCCTTCTCCTATGTGCTTCCATCTTCCTGGAATCACAGTGCTCTTGTAATGCTGTACTTAAGACCTCTGCCCTCTAAGGAACACTTGTATTTCCTCCTAGGATAATTTAAAGTATTAGTGCATTCTGCAATGGGATGCAGTTTTAGAATTCTCATGCTGCATCTCTGAGGCTTTGGATTGGATCTTAAACAGAGAGGGAGGAAAGAGAGAGCAAAAGATTGAAAATTTTAAAAATGACATGCAAACCCACTGTTCAAAAACAATAGCGAAAGTATGGTCACTAATGCAAAAAGCCAGTAAATAAAAGAGGATTTTATGCAGAATTGTGACAGAATCTGATCTATGTTTGGCAGAGCCTGAGCATTCTACCACACAACTGAACAAATATCAATCAAACCTTGGTTTAATATGTTAAATAAATAATTTTCAAATTATTTTATGATGTTGAACATTGGCACAGGCATCTTACTTATAATGATGATCTTGGATTTCATTAAATTGGGTAAGAAATGAAAATTAATGTTGTCCTTACCCAGTTTTGCACCACAAGATATCTGACAAGATATCTGAGGGGAAGAAGATTTGACTTACACTTTCTGAATTTTTGGTTCCTAGTCATTTGAGCTTTGTTTGGGGTTTTCTGTGTGGCTGTGTACCATGATGAATATATGCATGTAACAGACAAAGCTTAACATCTATAATGAAAAGAAAATAGAGAAAAAGAAAAGCAGTATATGATTCAATAGCATAACCCCAATTACCTATTTATAATCACCAAGTTTGCTTTTCAAAGCTTTTACCATCTCCTAATAGCACCAAGTGATTAATTCATGAGTTTTGAGAAAACATTTAAGATCTCTCCCCTTGAAAACAGTGAAGAAAGTAAGAAATAGTAATTAGTAAGAATGGAGGTTTTTCTGCACTCTATCCAAAGTTTGGCTGTGAGTCTCGGCATCTGTCTTGATACTCTTCTGTGTAGAGTGTTTCAGAGGCCCTCTGTGGTAGGCTCCTGTCCTCTTCCCTGTTTTCTCCCTCTTCTGATGTCCATCTTATTTGCCTTTCTGAATGAAGATTGAGCATCTTACCCATGGTCCTCCTTCTTGCTTAGCTTCTTTAGGTGTACAGATTTTAGTATGATTATCCTACATTATATTTCTAATATCTACTTATAAGCAGGGAATCTTATGAAAGAAGGGGGAGCTAGAAAGACCTGGAGGAGACAGGAGCTTTACAAGGAGAGCAACAGAACCAAAAATTCTGGACACAGGGGTCTTTTCTGAGACTGATACTCTAACCAAAGACCATGTATGGAGATAACCTAGAAACCCTGCACAGTTGTAGCATGGCAGCTCGATCTCCAAGTGGGTTCCCTAGTAAGGGGAACAGGGGCTGTCTCTGACATGAACTCAGTGGCTGACTCTTTGATCACCTCCCCTGAAGGGGAGGCAGCCTTACTAGGCCACAGAGGAAGACAATGCAGCCAGTCCTGATGAGACCTGATAGGATAGGGTCAGATGGAAGGGGAGGAGGACCTCCCCTATCAGTAGACTGGGGAAGGTTGCATGGGAGGGGAAAATGGAGGGAGGTCAAGAGGGATGGCTTACAGCTCGGATACATAGTGAATAAATTGTAGTAAATATAAAATTAAAAAAAAGAATGAAGGTTTTATGATAAATTTGAAACTCTTTCTGTCTCTGTCCATAAGACATTTCTAAATGCAAGCAAGAATGGGGTTACTGGCTTTTGGGAGGTGGTTCAGTGGTTGAGTGCTTATTCCATATGATACTTCGCTACATCAGCTTTATGAATAAATAAATCATTCCCGAAAGTCAATACTCTGTTATTGATAGCAATTTCCCTGCAGTATTCCTTCCACTGATTGAAAAGCACATGGGTCTGAACCATAAATCTGGAAGCCATTCCACTGGAATATCGATTGTTGCACAAAGCAGTGTGACTTTATTGACCATCCTCAAGAAATTAGGCAATCACACGATTAAGTTTCCCATACACTTATATGCTGTGTGTGTGTGTTGAATTTTATGTGTGGAGTGAAGGGATGTTCATGTGTGTAAAGGTGTGTGCTGTGAGCATATGAGTGCATGCCAGAGTACGTAACCACAGATATCATTTGTCATGATTTGTCCACATAGATCTTGAGAGCAGGGTTCTCACTGGCCTGCATCTGAGTAGGCTACACTGGCTAGCAGACAAGCCTCAGAGATCCATCTGTCTCCACTTCCTAGCATTAGGAAAGCACGGTCCATGCCTGTCGTATTTTGTGTAGACGCTAGGGATTGAACTAAGGTCTTTGTGCTGGAAAAAAAAAAAAGAAAGATAGAAGGAAAAAAGCTACTTTACTGACATTTATATTCTCATGCCACACTTAAATTCTTAGATCATCACTTAAAAGTGAATTTCTAAAAATCTGTATTGATGAAGCAAATAAGTATGGGATTAAGAACTGTATTTTAGAATAACAAAATGATATCAGTTGAAGTACTATCAAACTCTGAATGAAGAAGCCTATATGTTGGGTGTTACTGTGATGAAGTTAACTCTTCAATTCTAAGAAATACACAGTAGTCTATGTGCTATGTTCACATCAGCCTTCCAGATATGATGCATATGAGATTTCTTTATGAATCCTGAAACTACCCTAAAAAGCAAAAATTGTTTTAAAGTAAAGTTTTAAATATGCCTTGTAGAGATGGTTTTATCTAATTGTTGACACAGTAAACACAAGTACTCATGCTCAATGAACATTTATCATCTAAAACGTGCACCAATTAAAAGAAGACTAGTGGATCCCCAGACCAGTCTGATACCTTTTAATGAATAAATTTTAGTATGCATTCTCATAGTGATGCTACCTGAACACGGCAGGAAACGAGAATGAGCTGCCAGAGAAGAAAATGGATGTTTTCACTACTTCTGCTAGATAATAAAACCTAACATCTATCTTACTTTTGAAATCAATGCCAGGAACTGTGACACAGCACAGCCTAGAGAAAAAAAAATCAAAATCAATATTATGTTTAGTTTCTCAGCCCCATGATTCACACTGAAGCTAATGTTGTAGACTGAGCACAGAGTTAGCCATACCAATTCAGACCTGTTTTTCAAGACCAGAGCTTGTGACAGTTGATGTGTGCAGAACTGTATTGTCCCGACCCCCTGAGAAAGCTGCTACATTAAGAAAAACCATGTACCTGTGTGTTCATACGTGAGCACTTGTGATATGAAGGAGCATTGTGGTACAGATGAGAGAGAAGGAAAAAAAGTAGACTATAGGAGATATGCAAAAACTGGCCTTGTTCCACTGCCACTTTCTTACAGGTGAGAGGGCAGATCCGAGTCATGCTTACACAGCTGCACGCATGCAAGAATCCTTTCACTGAGCAGGTAGCAAACACCTGCCCTGTGCATACAGAAATATTCTAAAAGAAAAAAAAATATCTTAAGGGAACATAGAGTATAGGATAATACACAGAAACAATCATCCATGTTTCTTTTCTTTCTGTAACATGTGGTTCTCATTGATGCTTTTAGGATAAATATGCAATTTTTTAAATGTCTATCGTGTTTCCATTTATGCTCCGTCCCAAAAGAACATGCTTCGTTTAAGCATAGTTCCATGAGTCACAACCTCTATATTGGTATGGAGTCACTGAGAAGTATGAGCAAGGCTTGTGATAGACCTGAGTCTTGAAATGCTTGTTCTCGGCAAGTTTGTATAGAAACAACCCACAGAGCAAGGGTTAGAGTTTTTTAACACAACATATTCCTTTTATATTCAAAGTAAATTAATGGCACCTATTCTCAATGTCACAGTTTGTAAACCTCTAGAAATGACTGTAAGTTTTTACTTTGAAGGGATTATGATCCTAACCCCAGGTTATTAATGATCATTGTTAATACAACCTTGAATGCTCAGTGCATGTGAGTCTCTGCATTTGTGAGTTAAAGGTGTGCATGCTTCATGCCCATAATGTTATACTGCACAGCCCATTCTTAATGCTCATATTGGTACTCAGGCTTCTCAAGGAGACCTCAAATCTTAGAGACCAAAGTTCAGAAACCGAATATTAAATGGCAACTGTGGGCACATTGCTATGTGCAAAGAGTCCACACTTGTAAAGACTCCTGTGACTGCTGTTGCTCTCTCAATTCAATTATTTCATTAGGATTCCAGAACCACTCTGCTGCCTCTAAAATATAAACAAAATTATCCTATTTGAATAGCACTTTTTTTCCCCTCTACACAAAAGACACATTCTTACATTACCTTTTTTCAAGTTCTTGTGCTTTCCATAGTGAGGACATTTCTTTTCATTTTATAGCCTTATAAATTAAAGCAAATGTTTAACTCTTAAATGTGTAATCGAAAAGGAACAAAGAGGGTGACTCTAGCTGAGACTGCTAGCAGCAGGGGCTAGGGAGACTGAAGTGGCCACCTCCTATAGCCAGGAAGGACTTCCAGTGGAGGGAGGGGGACACCAACCCACCCACAAAACCTTTGATCCAAAATTTGACATGCCTATAAGGTGTGTAGGAGCAAAAATGGAGCATTACAATTCAAAAATAAAGAGAGAGAAAGAGAGGGGGTCATGGAATTCATAGAGACAGCAAGAAATGGTAACCGAACAACATTTGCTGTTTAGCATTACTCAGATGGACCTAGAAACATCATGTCAGAATTACAGATATTACAGCTCAAGGCAACGTGACAAACCAGGCCCAGGACGTACGCAGAACAATAAGTATGCAGTAAGACATGTTGCGCAAGAGCTTCAAGAGCGGACAAGAGAAAACCTCTGCTGCAAAGGGCAGAAGAATGAGCAGATATGCCCACTCATCAACAGTGAGACAGGCCCTGGCACACCCATGCTAATGCTCATGGAGAGAAAATATTTCATGTTTGGAGCTAGGCACGGTTGTCTCTACATGAGTTTATGTTCTGTGCCTTCAGCTCAGGGTGTCTGAGGAGTATTAGTTCCAGGATCCTGTCAAAGGTGCCAAAATTGGCAGATAGGCAAGTCCCACAAACAAAATGATGTCGTATATGGTATCTATCTGCATTCTTTCCCAGATCCAAGTTACCTCCAAATTACAATACTTGATTTAATAGAAACACTGTGTAAGGACATGTGGTGTGTATTGTTTAAGAAATAATAAGAATAGATATACATTTTCAGCACTAACAGAATAGTTTCCAAATTATTTTAGTCTACTGCTGATTGGAGTAGTAGGTAGAGAGCCAAGGGACTAAGAAGGTTCACCATTTGTAAAATGAAGATAATGTTGTGGATGCATGAATTTTAAGATCTTTCCAGAGTGCACACTTCATAAGCGTGAGGTGATGCCACACTCTATCCTACTCTAAGTTACAGACAGGGTACAAGCTCTCTCTCAAGAAAAAAAGAGATTTGAGCAGAAAAAAAATCAAAGGATCCTCAGAAGAAATGAGATTGTTAAGTTTGGAAAGTGAGGCTTACTCCACAGAGTGAAGCTATTGGGAGCTTGTAGAAGCCTTTAGAGTGGGGTTTAGAGGGAAATCTTCCAGCTGTTGGGACTGTGTCATGGAGGGGATCTAAGTCGTCTCCTCTTCTCCCTTTGCTGGCTTTGTGGTGAAACTAGCTTGCTAAGCAATGCTACCATGACGTGTCCCTTTGCCACAGGCAACTTTGAAACCTGGGAAGCAAAGTAACCTTTTTGTCTTTCCTGAAAAAAGGTATTCATTACTGTAATCGAAAACTAAGACAGCAGTAAAAGGAAGTGGGATTTCTTCTGGAATGTATCCCAGCAGAGAAAGTGTCTGTGCGTATGCTCTCAGGGCCAGCCAGTGATGTCACATAACAGAGGCTGAAAAAAAAAAAAAAAAAAAAGCATAGCCTTCAACTTCCTATGGAGGCTCATGTAATGATGATCTTTATAATACAATAAATATAAAATGTAATTATTGTACTATTCAGGGTCACTAAGAAACAATTATAGAAATGTGAAAGCGTTGACATTTCACTTTTAAAATACGCCTCTTCTCCCACACATTTTGTATGATTAGTTGTAGCTGTGAACTGTTTTTTGCCACCCACCCCATCACCTTCTATAGAGTGAACTGAGTTTCCATCGTGACCTTATTCATAGGCGTGGCCCCTGGGAAGTAAGTAGATCAAGAAGATATTGTGCACAAGGTTAGATTTTTTGCATTTATAGAAAGAGACAGAAGACAACTTACTTTCTGCCAAGTAGAAAAGGAAAACAAACAAAAGACAGCCTTTTACAAATTAGAAAGCAAGTCCCTACCTCAGATACAGGATCTGAGAACACTTGACTCTTGGATTGTGCAGGCTACAGATGTGGGAGGAATAGATATTTACTGTTTAAAACACCTACTGTGTATCGTTCTGTTACAGTAGCCCCGTATCTATAAGATAGCTGGCAACAGTTTCTCAAATGCTGACACTGTTGCGTAGACTTACCAAAAGTTACTCCCTTCCCCTTTAAAGCTTAACTTCATGCACAAGTGTTTTGGTTTGTTTTGGTTTTGGTTCTGTTATATGACATGTGACCCTTTGCATGAGAAGACAAGTACTCAAATGAAAAAGAAAAAAAAAAGGTGGGGGGGAATGTGGATCCTGAAATGGTACCATTACCTCCCTCTGTCCTGATGCCTTGATGCTGTTATTTGTAGCAGTATTTTTAAAGTCCCCCAGGCTGTTTTTCTCTCCTTCAAGCTGGTAGGAGTGCATCAGGGGCAGACTCACAGCACAATCTTCTCCCAGTAGTGACAAATGTCCCATGCAGTGCAAATCGTTTCTCTGCTCCTACCTGTCTGCCCATTCTGGATGTGAAGGTGTCAATTTAAAACACATGTGTCAGAATCTCTCCCTTTTGTGAGGGGGGATCTTTAGTATGCACTTGTGTGCCTGAGTCTGTGTATGTCTGTGTACACGCATTCACACTCTTGTGCTGATGGAGCAAAGTCATAGTCTTTCTTTTTCATATTATATTATCTTGATGAGGGTCACTTATCACTATCATCTGATAATTTTTGTTGTTGTTCTTGTGATTTCAAATCATTGTTCATTCTGAGTATAAGTGGTGTATATGTTCAACTTCCAGGGAATCCTTTGCCAGTGTTTGCAGAAAGTCAACCAGCTTCAGAGTCCCAGCTGCCAAGTTTCACATAGTAAGAGTTTCCTGCTGTCAATTATTCTGTCACATTCACCAAATACTTGATGGGTATTAGGCTATGAAAAGGCATGGCTGTGGCAGCTTAGCTCCATGGAAGTCTGGTTACAGTGACATCTAAGGAAAGGCAAAATAGAGTAGAGTAAAGGGGCATCGTGTGTGGTGGTTTGAACTGGAATGCTCCCCCCCAATCATGTGTTTGGATACTTGGTCCATAGAAAGTGGGACTATTGAGAAGTGTGTCTTTGTTGGAGGAGGTGTGTCATTAGGCGGTAAACTTTGAGGCCTCAGAAGCTCAGGCCAGTCACTTCCTGCTTCCTGTGGACCTGGATGTAGAACTCTCAGCTCCAGCAACATGTCAGCTTGCACATTGCCATGCCTCCCGCCGTGATAATGATAGCCTAAGCCTGACGCTATAAGCTGCTTCCCTTAAATGATTTTCTTTCTAAAAGTTGCCATGGTCATGGTGACATTTCACAGCGATAGGAAACCTGAAGGAGCTCTACAGCGAATCTGAGGGAATGATGTTCCAAGCAGGGCTGAGAGCACTTGCTGTTGTACCAAGAATAAAAGCTTCTTCGTGAGAAAGGGTGAGGAGACTGGTATGTACTGGAAGATGAAATGAGGAGTGCACAATGCGATAAAGTCATCATCCAAAATCTTTAATACACACTGTGGGAACAATGATGGCACATAACTGAGAACTTACAGCCTGTAAAGCCTACCATCTGGAAGGTTGACTGCATGTTTCTCTCTACCCTCTGTTCTGAGTTTGGTGGCCTTGGTACCTCACTGCAATCTGAACTGTCCACTGCCCTGGAGTTCTGAGAAGAGAAAGACATACATTGAGTTCCTGGCTGCGCTTCTTTTACTGGTGCTGTGTTTCTGACTCCACAAACAGCCTGTCAGGAAAGCCATCCACCGCTACTTTCTCCTGAGCCTTTTACCACTCTAGTCCTCTTCTTAGTCATCTGTGTAGAGAGTGGTGGTTCTCCACAGGTACACAGATTTGTCTGTTTCCCAAGATTTGTTAGCAGTTCCTGAGTAAGGACAATTTGAGACAGATTAAGGTAATTCATCACTTCCTGTAATAATCTTTGTGTAGTAGGAACAAAGTCTTCTCCCTTAGTTAGTTTCAAGCACTAAATATGCTATGACCTAGTTATGGTGCCATGCAATAGATCTGTATATCTTCCAGGGTTATATGTGATGACTTTTAAACCAGTACACATAATCCAGGATGAGCTCCTTCTATTAAAAATGAGTGACTATATACCTTCTGTCATTTGAGGTTAGAGTCACAGGTTGTAGGGATTAGAAACTTAATCTACATTTGAGGCATTTACCTTTCTGCCTCTCTTTGGGGGTGGTGGGTTTGTAGCTGCTTTAAGGCTTTTCTTCCTCCTGACATTGATCATCATATTTTCACTTTAGCCATTTTTGCTCAGGATTTAAAATGCCTGTGTCTATGATTTCTCCAAAGCTGTGAAATCCTTCTGAGTATCTCAGTGATGATATATTAATTTCTATTTGTTCATTCCAAAATGATTTTGCCCTAGCAATATAGAAGTGCTCACACAAATTCTGTAATCCTCTAGGAAGGCATGATCTAGAAAAAAAAATCTCATTAAGTAATCTAAAAAGTTAAATATGTCATGGTTCATAGACTCTCTATTAGCTTATAATATTACCTGCGGAAAGTAGCATATTTTCATCTTTTGTTTGACAAAGTTTAATGCTTTGATACAAATCCTAAATCAATAGAACTCTGTATCTGTGTCAGGACACAAATTTTATCATGAAGAAATTTAAAATATTTCATCAGGATAAAAAAAGCAATGTTCCTAAATGTCTGCTTCTTTTTCCTGTCGTGGCTATCCAACTTCCTCATTCCTGGTAAAAGATAAGGCCTTGGTGGTTAGCATTCCCTCTCCCAAGGAACAGGAAGAGAAGCAGTTTAACCCAGGAGCCTTTCTGGAATTCCACCCTCAGTGCTCTTGAATAAAGAAGGGAACAAAACTATCCACTTCTCAAATACAAAGCTTTTATTCTTTATCAACCATGGTTAGAATGTTGTTTCTAAAGGTAACAGAGCATGTTTCTCTTGATAAAGATGCTTTTACAAAAGTCCAAAATATTAAATTGTGTTAAAGTTTATATTTAGAAAGAAATAAGAAAGCACTCTCCTGTAGAGACCAGCACTTTTAAATCATGTTAACTCAGTGAGAGCTCGAAGGAGAAGAGTTTCTGAGATGCTTTCAATTGGCTTCATACTGATTCCCTGTTACACTTTGTAGGAGTAAAGAGCCCCTCCCCAAAAAGAAGTGAAATAATCCACATGACCAATCAGATGATTGAGGTCCTGTTTCTTCTGGTTTTTTTCCATCCTTCCTTTCTTCATTCTTTCCTTCTTTTCTTCCTTTTTCCCTTCCTTCTTTCTTTCCTTTCCTTCCTTCTTTATTTCATTATTTGTTTTCCTTAAATTACCATTTAACTTAGGTCCAGTACTGTTTATATTTCCCAGCTTCTTACAAGTTGCCTAAGGACAAGGAGGGAACAAAGCATGGCACTGTGAATCCTAACAAGTGAATTTACAAATACGTAAAACTGTTTGTTAGATAGCTTCTCATGATTTTACACTCAACAGTACATTATAAGTGGAGAGCTTAAAATGTCACTGATATGGCATTATATTTTAAAATTATGGTTGAGTATGATTTCAACTGCTTTCTTTCTTTTTATTTATTATTTATTACAATTTATTCACTTTGTATCCAGACTGTCAACCC
This sequence comes from Psammomys obesus, assembly GCF_907164565.1. Taxonomy (NCBI): domain Eukaryota; kingdom Metazoa; phylum Chordata; class Mammalia; order Rodentia; family Muridae; genus Psammomys; species Psammomys obesus. The sequence continues at coordinate 15,738,303 of NW_026596134.1, read as the reverse complement.
CTCCCTCATCTCCTCCCAAACCTACCCTCCTCCCAAACCTACTCTCTTCTCGCCCTATGCCCCTCTCCTAATTCACTGATAGGGGAGGTCTTTCTCCCCTCCTATCAATCCTAGCCTATCAGGTCTCATCAGGACTGGCTGTATTGTCTTCCTCTGTGGGGAGGCAAGGTTGATACCCCAGCATGAGGTGATCAAAGAGCCTACCACTGTGTCCACAGTCACAGACAGCCCCTGCTCCCCTTACTAGGGATTTGAACATTGAGATTGAGCTGCCTATGGGCTACAACTGAGCAGGAGGTAAAGGTAGTTTAGAAGGTTATTATCTGTGCTGCCTCAGGTAAGATAAATCTAGTCTAAAATCTATCAGGTGTCTGTGTCTTTTATTGATTAAAACAGTAGATTAGATAATACCACTGTAATAATTATAGAACTAATAATAAACATCATCATCATCATTATTATTGTAAAAAAAAAAAAGAAGCTAAGCAACAAGGAGGACCCTAGAGAAGATGCTTAATCCTCATTCAGAAGGGCAAACAGTATAAACATCAGAAGTGGGGGTGGGGAGAGACAGGGAACAGGGCAGGAACTTACCAAAGAGGGCCTCTGAAAGAATCTACCCAGCAGGGTATTGAAGTAGATGTGGAGACTCTTAGCCAAACCTTGGAAAGACTGCAGGGGAAGGTAGAAAGACCTGGAGGGGGCAGGAGCTTTGGGTTTGTTCTTATGTTCATAGAACACCTGTTGCAAGAACTTCTTAAGAACCCAGAATTTTGTGTTCCCTCCTGCTCAACTTTTTAAACTCACATCACCAGAAATGTTAAAGCTTTTGACAGACTGCTGATAGTCTTTTGAGTTTAAAACTCCTCTCAGAATAACTTCTCTATCAGCAAAGAAGCTGTTAGGTCTCCTTATAAAAATTTGGCTTTTCTAAAGAAGTGACAGCCTTGGGTGAAGTTAGTCCTTGCCTAAGTTTAAAAGCGCAATCCATACATCTACCTCTTTCACGGGCTAAAATTAGGAACCTACTCAGATCCTGGAAAATGTGGAATGCTGTCTTACTTCCCCACAAAGAATGGCAAGCTTCTCAGCTTGTCCAGGAGATGCAGGCAAGGGCAGCTGACTGTGACCTGTGACCTGACAATGCTGGTGTTGGCCACAGATGCCTCTGTTATGCCATGGCTTGGCTGGAGACAGAGTTCCAGAATCAGGGAAGATTTTGTCATGCCCCAAGGAAGTGGTTCTCAACCTCTAGGTCATGACCCCTTCGGGGAATCGTATATCAGATATGCTGTATAAGAGATATTTGTGTTACAATTCCTAACAGTAGCAAAATTACAGGTATGACGTAGCAATGGTATAATTATTTGTGGTTGGGGTCACCACAACATGAAAAACTGTATTAAAGGGTCGCAGCATTAAGGAAGTTGAAAAGCACTGCTCTAGGGGCAAATTTCTCTCTCTCTTTCTCTCTGAGATTTTAAAATTTTATTTTCAGTTCTGGAGACAGCAACACACACAATTTGCCAGCAAAGCACCCCTCCTGACAGGTTTAGCTGCCTAAGAATTGAAATTTCAAGTATGAAGCAACATGCCCAGTTTTCAGAGGCATCCTAATCACTCCGTTAGTACCAAGGGATATTTCTGAAACATAGAAAGCCAGAAAAGTATACTTGGTGTAGAGTAACAGAAAAAAAAAAGGCAAATGCAAGACAAATACACATTCCAGTCATGATGGCTCATGCCTGTAATTCCAGCACTGAGGTAGGCAGAGGCAGGTGGATCTCCATGAGTTCAAGGACAGCCTGGTCTACAAGGTGACTCCAGGATAGCCCAGGCTACACAGAGAAACCACATCTCTAAAACCAAACAAACAAACAAACAAAAACAAAACAGAACAAACAAAAACCCCACATATATTCCAGCTACCTAGAGTAAAAGAGTAAATATTTATGTCTATTTTTGTGGTCACAGATAACTCAGTATAAACCTGATAGCATTAAGATCAATCAATCCCTGGCAGCATAAAGAGAAAATCAGCTTCATAAAATTGCCCTATGACCTCTACATGAGGACACTTGCACACAACAACAACAACAACAATAATAATAATAATAATAATAATAATAATCCATTAAGAATTGCTTTGGGGCTGGAGGGATGGCTCAGTGGTTAAGAGCACTGTCTGTTCTTCCAAAGGACCTGGTTTCAAGTCTCAGCACCCACATGGCCGCTCACAACTGTCTGTACCACCAATTTCAAGGGATCTGACACCTTCACACATAAAATAATGAAATTAACTAAATTTTTTTTTTTAAAAAAAGAATTACTTGAACACATTGTTTAACATTACAATTCTGAATTTTTCTAGTGTAAATTTAGGCAAGTTACTTAACCATGTTCATTTAATTTTTAGAAATTATTAGTAATTATTAGTGATAATGTGAATTATTCATGTTCTAAACATTCATGAACAAGTCACATAAATCATATTCAGAATATGATCTATTCAGCACTGAATGAGCAGTACCACCTGTCCTTATTGTTCATTTTATCTCAAACCCATACATTCTGTAGCCTCATATTGCTCATTTCATCTTCTATCTGCTTTCCCACAAGCATTGTGTCAGATAACGCAAACTTGGCCCAGACACCAATACAGACATACACACAAAAGCAAATCTACACCAAGTCTAAAATGTTTATAATCTAATGAAAGGAGACAGTTAAAAAACAAATAGGTAGATGTAATGCGACAGATCTATGAAGACAAATTATCTTAAGTGACAGAAAGGATCTTTCTTCAGAAATAGTTGGGATTGCCTCTCCAAGAAATTTATATTTCAGCCAACCAGAGTAAATGAAGATCTGAGTCCTTTGTACACTGAAGAGAAGCTCAGGGAACAGGAAATTCAAAGGCCCTAGAGGCATAAAAAACTAAGTGGGAACATCAGACAATAACAGGCTCATTTAGCAAAGAGAAGTAATCTACTTAGGGAAATGCTAGAGTACAGAACTAATTTCTTGAAAGAATTTCCAAACTAAGATTACATTACATTTCATCAGTGACTCAGAGCAAATGCATTTTGGTTAGTGCTAAAGTATAATTTTGAAAAAAAAAAAAAAAAAGTAAATATCTCAACATCTAAGTAACCAAAAAATAAGCCCTTGTCAGAGACTTTAATTCTTTAGTTAATGAAAGGATCAGTGAGATATTAAGGCCAGTTTAAAGTATACTTGTTGATCCAGAAATATAGTTAATTTAATTAAAAGGAATAAAGATAAAATTGCTGGGGTAGACATAAGGCTAGCTATTGTCCTCGAGGATAAAAGCCTGGAATTTCAGGTTGTGTCTGAATCATAAAAAATTACATGCCATTTTATAAAGTGAATATCGGCATATTAACATATAAGGAGAACTTTAATCAGTAAAACTCAGGGCTTAGGGTAACACCATCTTTCTATATAATGTTAAAATAAGGTCACTTGCGTTTTTGGCAGATTTCCAAGTTAAGTAAAAATTTTCCTAACATAAGCTAACTTTCAGAGAAATGCCTTTAAAACAATAATGACATATGCCATATACATGTGGTGGGTTAGGCTGTCACTGTTTCTGCCATTAGGACTCTGAAGTTAAGTTTGAATGCTTAAGAAACAAAGAGGAATACAACACTCCTAAACACTGATTTGTTTGTTCCATAATCCCCTTTGTTTTGCTTAAACGGGGTTTAATTGGAATCCCCCTCTTCTATTATAAGCTCATTCCTCACTTGTAACAAATCAAACTCAAGAGAACAACTACTTGAGTTCAGTGCATTCCACAATTTGACCCAGATTTTAGGAAAAGCAATTTTTAAAGGCATGACTTTGGCAAGTACTTTTTAATGCGTTGGGTTGATTAATTCTACCTAGAGCAACCTGCTCCTTAGAAGGTAAGCCTCCTGGTGAATATACATAGGACTGGTATGTTTCTAGCCAAGAACTGTCAGAATCCCAGTTTCTGTAACTGTCCAAAGGCGACAGAAAATACCAGTAAACTAAAGTTTTGTGTATCTCAAATTTCTTCATGATGTAAGAAAATTTCCCCTTCCATCTGGTGGCATCCACAATTCTGATGCATCCAGAAGCTCATAAATGCAAAATCAATCAGAAGCTCTTCCAACATTTCTCTTGGGGGTTCAAAGAGGTCAATTACCTTCAGTGTCTTAATATTATCAGTGAGAATACTTCTTTTCTCCCTGTCTTCTCTTACTTCATCAGATGCCTGTCTCATAGCTCATTTCCTAGACCTCAAAGAGATGAGGACTGTGAGAAAACAATTACTCTCTTATGAAGAGTGGTTGGCTAGAAAACTTATAGCATTAAAAGTTAGGGTAAGCCTGAACAATTATTCAATATAAATTAAGAAGCAGTTTTATTAATCTCCATCCATGGGATCCACATGCTTCTGAAAACCACCCAAATACAGGGTATAGTGATTGGCTTCAGCAGCACTATACATCAGCAGAGCAACTTTATTCTCCTCAGACGTAGTTATTCTGCACAAACCAGGGCTAGATTTGTGCCCTGCAGCAAAAATGCTACTCCTGAGGCAACATTATATAAGCTAAGTCTATGCTTTTGACCATGCTTCTCTGTGAAGTCATTTGCAATCCATTTTCTTTTAATTGGAAACAAATTAGTGCTGTCTGGAGAGAACAATGCGAACATTGAAGCAGGGATCTTTTTTGGTGTTGTGCACCCCAGAACAGTTTGAGTGTTAAAGAAGAAAAGAAAAGAACCTTCAAATTTAGCTGCAACTTTTGAGCCTCTATTATTTTATGTGGCCTCTAGGGCCCCACTATAAGCAAGCTATTAATGCTAATGTGAAAATCTTGCGATGTTTGGAATAAATTAAGCACATGCTCTACCCTAATTATTTTACAGGTATCTCGCCGCTTTGCTGGCGAGTTTGAGAGAAGGAAGCCGACTGGAAACTTGTTTAATCATCTGGTAGACATTAAGCTGAAAGGATCCCCGTCTATGCCCATTGCTTAAACTCTGTTTAGTAAACAGACTGCACACAGCTAACCGCCCCAACTTCTCTTTGAAATGAGTGTATAAATAAAAGGCCACCACCGCTGTGTATATTTCCATTTATGAGGCTTCTAGCCACAGGGTTGCGCCATCATTAAATGTGTGGGCTCTGGAAGTGACAGTGCCGAGGATAAATGTCAATTAGTGCCCATGGGACAGAAGATGAGTCAGCTACCTACTGTCTTCAAGGACATGGTGATGACTTTATAGCTACCCTAACTCAAAGGTTATTTTTAAAAGGAAGTTGGAGTCAGGGAAGAGATCAAAAACTTCGCTTACTTAAATTGACTTCTTCCAGCGACAGCCAGAGATCTCCTGGCATCAGAAGTGATGCTTTTTAGACACACCGATTCCTAAATATAACCTTATGTCTGACCCTGTGAGTCAGAGACCTGCATTGTTAAGCACCCCTGGGTGACTGATTCATTACGGTATCCAAATATGTTCCAGCATTTTATTGTGAAACGGTGACACAGGCCAGGTTTTTGCCTCACCTCATTTTCCCTGCCTACCCTCTCACAGGACTTCACTGCCCTGAGTGGCTGCTGCAGCCAGGAGGTGGGAACTCCATGGCCATACTTAAGGCAGCTGTTTATAGAGCTTTAACAGCAATGCCTATTAAAATAGGATTATCAGCGGACGTTGGTGTATCACTTAGAAAGAAAAGATCAATGTCAGCTACAAGAAAACATTGCCTGAGAGTCTGAATGGGGAGTAGGAATACAGAATTGCATCCCTCCTGCCCTTTCATTTAGCATATGAATAGATTATATAGAATCCTGAAAGAACTATTACAATCAGGTTGTAGCACGGCTGAGCTTCAGGCTCAGTACTTGAGAGCTTTGTGATCCAGAGTAGAAGGATGGCAGACTCCCTTTGAGCACTCCACATATACACTCCAAGTTTTCTCTCTAATACCTGGATGCCAAGGCTCTTAATTTTAGGATGTGACAGTTCTAAAAACCTCAATTCCTTTTCATGCTGACTTCAATTTAAAATGTGGCTGTCCCCTTGATTATCACGGGCATAATATTTTTTTCAGGAAGAGATTTTCACTTTGTGTGTTAAATTTTCCACAAGGCTCGTGTTTTAAAAAATGTCATTTATTCAGTGACTAATACTTTTGTTTTATCTCACAGTTAAAGCTTGTGAAAGAGACACAACCTTCTCTTCAACTACTACAATAAAACAGTAGCATTCCCAAGTTAGATCCTAAGACACTTTTCTTAAACATTACAAACAGTTTGTACTATCATTTTTCCTTGAACAAGGTGTTTTACAAAGAAAGAAAAAAAAAAGCTTTTGTGAAATTAAACAGTATTCTTTTTCTCTGTCTCTGGCACATCGGATACATAGTTGATCATCATAGAATATAGAATATTAATTAAAGCTAAGTAGAGCTGCGGACTTCAGTTCACATTTAGATTTTAAATGTTCAGATATATAACGTGACCCCGTAAATAGCAAGACACATAAAAGATCAAGTGTCCATGACTCACATCAGTGACAAAAGACATTTGGGGTATATTACCTCAAATAAATTCTGCTAGGGCAAACAGACATGGTCTAATGTTTAACAGCTTTTGTGTTTGTTGTTTGTTTTGTAGAGGAGTCAGGAAAAGAAATTCTTCACAAAAAAAAAAAATCAACAGTTTTCTTACCTCTTTCTACAAACAAAAGAACTTGAACCCGTATTTGCAGAAGGTGACTTTGGAATTTTGTAGAGGTAATTGGGAGCCTCTAATCCTTACCAACATGTTTCATAAAAAGCAGTAACAGGGATTGATGCATAAACAGCATCTGTCAGAGTGAGAGGTCATAAAGACATATCCTGAGTTTGAACTCATTAAATTAACTGTTATCTGTCCTAACATGAACCTAATCACAGAATGAAGACAGCCTATATGTATAAAGGAAGGAGGTTGGAACAAAGCTTTTGTTGTTATTGACATGACTTTTGCTGACCAAGAGATGATAACTAAGTATGCATATTGTCATTTGGAGACCTTAAAAATAAAGCATTTATATGATGGGATGACTGTGTACTTGTATGCTACCAAGGTCATGCTGAGAAACATTTGGTCCTAATGGTCTCTTCTAGTTACCAAAAATTACTGTTAAAGTGATGTACTGTATATGGGAAAATGGATCCTGCCATTAATCGCTTTTGAGAAAATAATGATTAAAAGAAGGGCCACAGATGAAATGAAATTAAGATATCCTATTCAATCTTGTAATCACTGAATTGATTTATAATGTAGAAAAATTACAGTAAAGAAATTATGGCCTGAATTTCTGTGAGTCTTCTTGCCATTATAGTTACAAGAGTAGGCAGAACTTTCTCTCTCAGTAAACGTTTTTTCATTGATACATTGTTAGCAATTCAAAAAGCAGAGGGCCAAGGAAACCTCAGGAAGGAAAGCACCTACTCTATTGCTGGAGACTTTGTGTTCTTCCTGTGTCATGATCTCTCTTTTCTTGGGACAAATCAGGGCTTGTGGTTTCTCCACCCCGGCCTAGCCAGCCTCCAGGAAATAACTGGCTCTCATAGTGATGGGTGCCAGGCTTTCAAACACTGCCTGTTTTCTTTCTCACGAGCCCAATAAATGCAGTCTTGTTGAGTCATAAGCATGACGTCTTTCACAAAAGAGCCTTCGTTTTCTTTAAGGGTGATACATTCTAATTTCCCTGGCTAGAACAGGTCTAGTTCATGGGCGGTGACTCTGAGACACAACTTACATGCCACACACATACACGTAACACACAAAATGTCTTTTCTTCCTGACCTTTGCTGACTTGACTTTCAGTTTATTGTTGCTGTCAAAAGGAGATAAGCATAAGTTGATCAAGATTACTTCCTGAAAATGATCCCATTTTGAATTCATTAAATAAATTGTGACTTGGAGAAAAAAAAATAGAAGACAAAGATTATTTTTGTTTCTCCCTTCCTCCAGAAAGTGGTTTCCATTAGTAAAGTTAATAACAGTCAAGGTTGTATCTGACTCTCTTTTTGTTGTTTTTATCTTATGTGGTGATTTAGGTGATAAGGCCACTTCTGTATTACACTTCCTTCTGGTGTCCAGACTTCTCATTATCATTAAATCACAGTACAATCTTCTAACAAGTCTGAAATATAATTAAAAACACAACTGCTTCACTGTGTGTTGAGGTCCAGATCTTTATTTTATATCTGATAGTAGTTGCTATCAGACTTTAGTGCGTTTTAATCTGTTCTCTAAGTATTTCAGTCTTTGCCACCTAGGTCCAAATTGATCAATAACAAAAATTTTTATAATCCAATGTGAGAAATCTAGAAGAAAGAGAATACAAAAAATTATTATTTGATAATGAGAGTATTAAAATGAAATTAAAATAAACTACTGTGAATTTTAAGAAATAAGTTACAAATGTTTTCTTCCAATGTAATAAAACTTTGAGATTTTGGTGTATTTCCTCGATATTTGCAGAGCCTCTGAAAGAGACCTCATGCTTTCAAAAAATAGGCTCTGCTGTGCAGGAACCAGTGAGAAAGCAGTCTGAGAAGGCCTTGCTGGTCCAGTTTGTGATGACATTAAAAGAACTCACTGGGGCTCTTTGATCCACCCCCCATCCCAGGGAGGAGCAGCTTTGCCAGGCCACAGAGGAAGACAATGCAGCTAGTCCTGATGAGACCTGATAGTTCAGGGTCAGATGGAAGGGGAGGAGGACCTCCCCTATCAGGGGACTTGGAGAGGGGCATGGGAGGAGATGAGAGAGGGAGGTTGGGATTGGGAGGGAATGAGGGAGGAGGCTACAGCTGGGATACAAAGTGAATAAACTGTAATTAATATAAAAAATAAAAAAAATTAATTAAAAATAAAAGCCATGTGAAGTGCCTAAGGTCATACACTTCTCACAATTGACTCCAGCAGGAAGCTGACAGAAAAGACAGAAAAGCACAAGAAATGTATAGAGGGGCAAATAAAATGCAAAAAAAAAAAAAAAAAAAAAAACCCAAAGACTGTTGATTAGCAGGAGCCTCCTACTACAGCACACCTCTTAAGGTCCCAGGCCTTCTTACAGGGGCTGTGCCCAGTATCCATACTGAGAGACCCACCTAACAAACATCCAAATCAGTAGTTCCTTCATGGGCAGGGTTTGTCTGGAAACTACCCTGGTAGAGCAAGACCTCAGTACAGTGCCAGACAGATTACAAAGACACCTGTCCTCCAGAGGCCGTCAGCTAGCCAAAAACCACAAGGAAGATTGCTTGAAGTTCTCATTGCAACCAATGCGCACACTGTTGTCATCGCCTTCCTCTACGTTCATAGGCAAAGCTAATCACTACGAGCAGCATTAAAGGGCCTCTGCATACTGTTTTACACTTATTTTCACTAACCCAGATACACAAATCTCTGCCAACCCTGCCAAGGTTATTTTAAAAAATTGTCCTTGTTCCCACAGCCCTGGGAAGGCCTCTTCTCTATAACTGATAAAGAATTCATTGGCTCTGGAATATAAAAAATTACAACATTGGTTTGGCATTAGTAAGTATTCCGTTAAATGTCCACTTCACATGAAATTGTTCAACTATGTAAAGTATAAAGTGTCTTTTGTGTCATTATGCCTGAAAAGTTTGTGGATTATACACTCACATTTTAATTTTTTTATAAAGATGGACAAAGATTAATTAGAAATAAAAAAAAATCAACATTTAACAGTTACTCTTAGCCAATTAGTATAAAAGTAAAAGTCTCACTGCAGAAGTGTACGATTAATACGGGAAACTAGCACATTTTAAAATATTTTATGTAACAAATTGTTTCACTTCAGAAAAATCTTCAGATTAGAAGCTCCACAAGCTAACTGGATTCTGCACAAATGCTTCTAGGGCAGGTAGGTGATTGGATGGTCTGTAAGTACATCAGTTCCCTTTAGCTAGAGTATATCCTGTGGCTTACCTTTTATTTTGAGATGCAAGATACATGTCTATGTAAAATGTACGAGTCATTTAATTTAGCAACTGGAATTTAACAGCAACGTGTAAAACAGTTTAAAAATAAAAGGAACAGAAAAAATTCTGAAAATAATTTACATAAGAGACTTACTGGTTATAAATAAATAGGTTGGTATAATACATACTATAAAAGATACAGCCCAGTGAGGAATACAAAGCAAGAGGGGGATGGAAAGAGAGATAGAAGGTGAAGGGTTCTTTGGGTCAAGGAAAGGTTGTACTAGCTTTTGAATGACTATGTTCAAATTCCTAATATAACATCTTGAAAGGAGGAAATGCTTACTTTGGCCCACAGTGTTCCTGTCATTATAGAGAAGGCATGGGCAAGCAGAAAACCTCATATTCTGGTCTCCAGGAAGCAAAGGAAAAGGAAAAATGTCCAGGACAAAATATGTCAAGGATCTGAAAATAGTGACTTTTTTTTCCTCCAGCTAGGTTCCAGCTCCTGAATTTCTCTCAACCTCTAAAAGTAAAGTCACAATCTGGAGAGAAAGTATTCAAAACATAAAACGGTTGAGGACACGTCATACCAGCTATACTGAGAATTTAGTGAAGGATGTAGAGTTCTAAAGCAGGGCAATGTCAAGGCGATGCCAATGGTTATGCTGCACTGGGATGTCCTGCAAATGCAAGATGAAAATGTAGACATGTAGAAGAACATGAAAAGCGTATGTACCTGAGAGTCACATACATGGTGGTAAAAGCCATCCATTCAGCTTGTAGTCCTTAAGCCAAGCTCTGTGCTGCACACACATTTCAGGTACTTAGGATCTATGGCAGTAATTCAAATGTGCAAGAGTCCCCTCCCATAAATTTCTATCTTCAGTTACAACTGGAATAAGACAATAATGTGGTTGGACTTGTTTTTATGTTGTGTTAGTTGAGATACTATGTCAAGATAGTCCATCAATCACTAGTTTCCAAGTTCCTACAGGTGATTTTGGAAGACATCGACATATATGTTAGTAGACGTGAGGGAAACCTGGACTCATTCATGCTTCAGGCGCTCATTGTACACACACCCTGAAAGTAATTTCTCGCCACATTTTTAATGTACCTGTACTTTGATTGGTGTCTGTCACATGAGACCAGGTATAAAATTTTTACCTTTTCTGTTACAGTAATGAGAAAAAGGTTTAATTTCAGACTACTTTAGGTTTTTAAACCCTTAGATTAGGAATGGTCAAACCACAGTAACTGACGGACCCAGGCTTAAGAAGAAAATAGGAAGGACACAAAGCAACACAAAAGACGAAATGGTGGATGAATAACAAAACGTAAAGAGCCAGCCAGTGAAAGAATTAAGAACTAAGAAAATATGGTGACTAGAAAAGAAGGAGGGTGCTGGTGTTTAATAAGTGTCACATGGGGGTGGTGTGGGGAGACATTGCAATCTGTTAGTATTGCAACCACAAGGACCCAAGTTTGATCCCCAGGATTCATGCAAAACATAAAACCATCCAGCACCCATGAGTCATCCCATACTGGAGACACAGAGACTGGTGGATCCCTGTGGCTCTCTGACAAACTAGACTGGCCTATTGTTGAGCTCCAAGCCAGTGAGGGGCATTATCTCAACCAAAACATCGATGGCTTCTAGATCATGCTCCACATTGATCATCAGTGTCCATCAGCAACGTGAGTGTTACCTCCTTCAAGCTACTTCCCTGTCTGAAAAAGGCCCACAACCGTGGAATATGTCAATCAAATGTATGCTCCTGCTTTCCAACAGGGAGCATGGCTGCCATGAGACCATAAAGATGAGCTTCCTTGGCTGAATCCCAAATAACTAGCACAGAGCTTCCCACAGGAAGGCTTTGATCTCACTGGAACCCACATGTAGAGTTAGCTTCCTCTCTGCCCAGTCACTATTTTCACACTATCTGATCTGTTTGCTTTCTAGAATCTCCTCAAATTCATTAATCTGTGTGAAAATCTTTGTCTCAATTTCTGCCCCCTCCCCCCAATCTCATCCTGAGACTGCCAGGAGAAGGACTGTTCCCTCCTTTCTCTCAGCCTGGCATGTCCCAGCACACATAGCCTATAGGACCTCTACCTCTGCCACCCCTGATGTTGTCAAATAGCCTGGTGGCCAGGTTTCAGGTTAAACCTCCCCTTTCCTCATAAGGACATGTCCAGCTAGCACCTGGAATTCCTCCTCATGCAAATGAAGAATTCCCAACATCTCGGCCCCAGCCAATAATGTACACTCATTCCGAATACCTCTACCCACTCCCCAGTGTTTATATAGTCCTTGTTCACCCCCAATACGGAGAGCTGTTTCACTGAAAATTATCTTAGAGGAGAAATATCTCCTGAACTTAAGATTTAAGCTAGAGGCCTCATAAGATAAATGATTGTGTTAACTGACATTCTGCCACTGTAACAAAATACCTGTGATATCATAAATACAGGAAAAGTTTATTTTAGATTTTGAGTTTTCCGTTCCAGCTATTTGGTTCTATGGTTTCTGGGGAGTGGTGGAACAGAATATCACTGTGGGTAGCATGTGTTGGAGCACCTCACATCTAAGAGAAGAGGGAGTAGATAGAGAAAGAGGAGAGGAAGAAGCAGAAGGGAGTGGGATGGAGGGGGATGGAAGGAGAAAGGGGAACGGAGGAAAGATGAAATTGGCATGCACCACAGTGTCTTGCTTTCTCATCATCATCTTCGCTTTCTGCTACTGTCCAGTAGCATCACCAGCCAGAGCTCAAGTTTCAAGCTATGAGCCTTTAGAACTTATGCAGGATCCAAGTTAATAAGAGTGACAATCCAGGTTCATCCATTCCTTAAAGTGTGGAAGTTCGCATCTCTCTTTACCTCTTTTGTGGAAAGATTTAAATGTCATGATTTACAAGTAACTAACACTTAAGAACAAAGACCACAGTAAAGAGAAAGAAGTATGTCTTTAATATATATATATATATATATATATATATATATATATATATATATATATATATAACAAAATTCAAATTACGAACAATTAGAGGGATAGTGTTACAGGTGAGGAGAGCTGGGAAATTCCACCAGATGACTGAAATCTGCAAACTGTTGAGATTAATCTCTGTGGCAGCCCCTTTTTCAAGGTAGCCACTAAAATTCTTTCCCTCCCTGTGAGCAAAACCTATACTCCCCAGGATGGCTAATAGAAATTCAATTATCATGATTGAGTTTGAATCTGTAGACATTTTCTTTTATGGCTGCTAATAAACTCAGATGTTAATTTGTGTACTTTCCATCTATTTCACTCAAGTGTGAGATGATGTAGAATTTCCTGGATTTAGAAATCTGAGAAGAGACCTAATTTAGAGAAAATCTAATCACAGGATGGTTACAAACCCTGGCTGGTTTAGAGTGCTCAGAACTGAGATGCCATTGCTAACCACAGATGCCTTGTATATTTGTCACACCCTTTTTGCTTAGGGTATTGACCCACATATCTTGATATATTACTGGGAAGAGACAGTGTTATCCATCATTTTCTTATTTAGTTGATAATTAGAGAGCCTCAGAATAAATATGTTGCCTCAATCTGAGAGAAGATAGCAAAGACAAGATAAAAATGACAGTCAAGGACTGGCTTATTCTCACTGCTCATGGGCCCAAACTTCTCAAATACTTCTTTAGTCAGTCACTCTGTGTCTTGATACTTCAGCATGAGTACACTAGAGTTCAGCTTTTCCGTCATCCCTTAATAAAGATATCCAATTTGTTTGACAAATTATTATTACCATAACTACTATTGCCATCAAAACGGTCATTACTAGGATGTACACATTACATTTTCCATGTCTAAAGCTAGCTGAAGTCTGAATTATCTAGCCAGTTAAGAAGTAGATACTGAATTTCAAGGGTGGTGGTGCATTCCCAAGAGACTGGTGCATAATTAACAGCTATCAGGTGATTAATGTATGAGACTGAATGTCCACTCTTTAAAACTGTGAATATGTCACCTTATATGACAAAAATAACTACAAATGTAATTAGGTAAATGATCTTAAAATGGGATTTAATTAGCAAATGGACCCAGTGCAATCCCATGGCACCTCAAAAGGGTAAGGCAGGAGAACACATAGAAAAATTGTGATGACAGAGCACAAGTTTGAAGAAGAATTTGGGGGATGAAAATTGGACCAATAACCAAGCAATGTAAGCAATTGTTATTTAGCTACTAAATGTTTCTTAAAGACTCTTTTTCCAAGGACCTTTTTACCAGTAAATGGTTCTTTGCAAAGATGATGGAACAGTGACTGAGGTGGAGAAACCTGAAAGAAATTGAGTTATTGGTAATATGTCCTTTCAAGTGATACTAGGAGCTCGGACCTTCTTCTCTCTTTCCCTTCCTATGGCTTAATGCCACCATGATGTGAACATCCCTCCTTTGTAGTTGTTCTCCATCAGACGATTCTGCTTCGCTACAAGCCTCACAATAAAACCAAAGGAACATGGACCAGAGCTCCCGAAACAATGAGCCGAAATAAACACCACTTCTTTATAACTGATTATCTCTAAAAATGTTTACTTCCTTGTGTCTTGGTTACGGTTACTACTGCTTTCATGAAAAAAAAAAAAAAAAAAAAAGCAAGATTGGGAAGGAAGGGATTTATTTGGCTTACAATTCTACAGTCCTTACCCTTCATCATCAAAGGAAGTGAGGACAGCAACTCAAATAGGGCAGTGACACGGAGACAGGAGCTCATCCAGAGGCCATGGATGAGGTGCTGCTAACTGGATTCCTCTCATGGCTTGCTCAGTCTGCTTTTTCATAGACCTTAAGGCCACTAGCCTGGGGATGGCACCATCCAATAACTGGACCTACCACATCAATAACCAATTAGCAATACGCCCTACAGTTAGATATTATGGTTGAATTTTCTTAATTGAGGTTCTCTTCTTTCAGGTAACTCCACCTTGCGTCAAGTTAACACATAACAATGTAGCACACCATGACAAAATACTAGCACAACATCCTCTAGAAACTGGAAAATGAATAACACTATAGCCCTTAGAAGAAATAGAAGAAATATTGCTCATATCTGTAAGCAAGAATTTCTGATCTCCAAAAAATAATAAATCCCTTTTTATTTTTGTTTTGAGATTATAACTGCCTCATTTCCTCTTTCCCCTTCTTCCCTCCAAGCCCTCTCAAATTAAAAACTTGTTTTTATTAATTGTTGTTATATATGTATATGTATATATACAGATCCTTACATATGTAAATTCAAAGTCCTTAGTCTGTATATTGTATGTATGTGCTCAGTGCTGACCATCTGGAATTGAACAACCAATATATAGTAATTCATTAAACTGGTGATTAAAATGAATAAAAGGTTTTAAGAATCTTGAATAGAGAAAAATTAAGAATTATTTTTCTCTCTGGATAATTACTAGTCTTATACATCTTCTGGAATACCACATACAAATTAAACATTCTCTTGAAAATCTTCTGATTTAATCATTGGTTTTAGACTGTAAGATACTTTGGGTTGTTGCCTTCTCATTGGGCAACTATTTATGATGGTAGGATTAGTTGGTAATGGTTTTGATGGTGTATGGATTTGAGTCTGCTTTGTCTTCAAAGGAACAGTCATTGTGAAGAGATAAGAGCTGGGATAAGTGAGTGCCCGTGGTTGGGCAGTGATTCAGACTGGGAAGAATTTGACAGGTAAAGTCTCAAAGATGAATAGTTATTGTCGTTGGCAAAAACAATGTGAAGAGAAAATTTAACACAGTTAGTAGCAGATATGTTTGAGAGCTAGTTACAGTTTACAAGTATGTGACACACAGACCCTATACTTCAACAAAGACAATCTAAAAATCTGCCTGTTTGCCAAGATGCTCAACTGAACTGACTATACTATCCTAAAAACATTCCTCTATAGGAATCTCTTTGACTGTAAGAACAAATCATACCTCTAGATATACCTTTAAAAGAAATTCCTGAAGGTTCCTACTTGATTTGTTTTAGCACATACTCCATGTGCTAAAACACATGGAGTGTTGGCTTTCAGGCACTGTTGCTATTGGGCAAAGTGGCTCACAGAACCAATGTCAACATAATAGTAAGCCTGTGTGTTCTCAGCTATGTCCAAGTCTAACATCCATTTTCCCAGCCCATTGGAATAGCAACCAAGGTGTCAAGCAACCCAAAGCTTTTTCTGTTAAGCACATTCTGATTCCATCACCCCTCTATTGAATAGTGATTAACAAGGTAGCTGGCTCACATACTTCTTTTTGGCATCCATCCCCAGGGGGCAGTACCTAATATTTGGTGCAACTAAAAAAAATGAGAGTCAAAGAAGATTAGGACTCTCTAAGTATTATCCCTATTTTAGACACGCAGGACCAAATACTCAAAGAAATGAAGCCCATTGTTTAAAGACACGGGGCCTCCAAGGGTACAATCCAGATTCCAACTGTGTCTGACAAGTGCCCAGAGGCAGTTAGTGCACCACAATAGCCTAGTCTCTTCCATTCTCTTTTTCTGAGCCTAGGGAAAGAGGGAGAGGGAGATAAACATGGATAAAGATAGCAAAGGTAACAAAAGGCATGTGGTAAATGCCATGAGCATCTACATATGTGCAGAAGCCTTCCCACTACTGTCTTTATATTATGCTATCCTCATCACACTTGTCTTTTGCATTTTACAAAAAAATTTAACTGGCACAAAATTAAGGCTTTTGTCTCTTACACAAAAAGACAAAATTCAAAATCCATGGTCCACAGTAAAAGAAGGACTAGCTTACATATTTTAATTGGGAACTAACTACGTTAAGGAAAATTAAATATAAGCGTATTTGAGCAGAGCCTTTGGAAGGAGTTCTTATTTTGTAGTCCGCTTGGGGCTGCTATGATGAAACTTGTGAGATTAAGATACTGATAAAGTAAAATAGGTTTATTTTGGACTTACCATTGTAAAGCTGAAAAGAGCAAGCTTTGGTGGTCAAAACTGATGAAGTCCCCATGCTTCAGCATAACACACAGACAATTTTCCAAGCTAGAAATATGGGCAAGTTTGTTAAGCAATGTGTGGTAAAAGCCAAACCTGTGGGATGACCTTGCTTTTATAAGAATCTAGCATTGCAAATAACTAAACCTGTCCCAGGAGACTGAACACACTCCCACAAGGGGAGCAACAGTCCCTTCTTGGGATGTTACACATCACATAATGGCCTCCCACCAAGCACCCACCCCTTAAAGGTTGTATCCTGTCTTCACAGAATGCCACTGGGACCAAACTTCTATCACGTGCATCTTTGAGAGTCAACCCACATTCAAAGCATGGCTTCTCTCAAACAAACTCAGGGAGAAAAAAAAATAAAGCTATATAAAGGGAAAATGTTTTATTTAAGAAAGAAATAAAACAACTTGAGATCCCAGACAGGCAGACTGTCTCTGAGGACCAGTGAAACAAGGCTATAGCAGATAAAGCAATAGCTTTAGATTCAAAGCTGGATTTGAGTGTTGGCTGTGTCCCCTAGTAGCTTTATGATAGGAAACAAGTTGTTTAACTTGTCTGCGTCTCCATCTCTCATCTGCAAGATGAGATCATATTACATAGTCTTTGTATTTATGAGGCAGGGTTCAAAAAAAGAATAGCCATATGGGCTTTGGCATAAGAAACAAAGAAACAGTAGCTGATGCTTCCATCTGCACGCAGATGGATAGAGGGCTGAAGCCCACAGCTTCAGCCACACCTTGCCTTCCTTGCCTTTTCCTTTGCTTTCCCATCTTCTCGCCTTGATTCGTCTGTTCCTTAGAACTTCATGTGGAGTGGAAACTCTAGTATCCACAGCCTTTGTTGTGATTTCACAACAACCTGAGGACCTGAGACTGTGAACTTTATAGAGTTTTGAAAGTTGAAATTCAGTTAAAAACAACCCCAAGCCAAGAAAAACCACATAAATTTGTAACCGGCAAACCTCCCGTCCTTCTGTCTGCAGTTAAATGATGGGAGCCAATCGATACTCCTTAATTGGGTTGCCGTGTTCCCTGGATGCCAAGAACACCACTCACAAATGGATATCTGAAAAAGTTACATCTCGTTCTTTCTTCCCAATATCTCACCTTACTTTTTTGACACGATTACACTCAATTTTGAGACATAAATAACCAGGACAGGAACTAAAATGCATTTTATAGTGCAATAGTGAAAAAAAATAATGAACTTAGCTCAGTCCCAGCTCACCTAAGGCTCACTGCATGCATTAGGGTAAACTCATAAAGTGTCAGTTCATGATGTAGCTTAAAAATCAGCTCCCAGATTCTGAGTGAGGGGCTACCAGGACTTACCAGAAACACAATTCAATATAAATGTGAAGACATAAAAATTGCTGAAAATCACGTTTTTACCTTCTGATTAGACAATTATTTCTAGAAATGTTATTGTGGACCTTAATGACTTCCCATTTATTTGTCTAGAGCAAGAGGGTTTTTTCTTTATGATGAAGACAGAAATTTCATCAAATAAGAATGTCTATTTGATTTAACACTATCAGTTGACTACATATATGTATATATTTTTATAAATGTGAACATATAAGACAATTGACTTTTATTTTTTATGTTTTACTGTTTACTTAGTATCAGCATGCCATTTCCAGAAATTTAAAAACAAAGTAGGAACCTATTGATGCCAAAGGGAGCAATAGTCTGTCTAATATCAAACAAGTGACTCCATAATTCCTATGGCCATTTCGTTCATATTAACATGGCTGGAAAAGTAGAACCATATGTGAAATCTAAAGTGGCAATATCCAAAAATTAGATTTCAATTACCTGACATTGGGACTTTTTAGTTCTTTCTTTTTCAGTAAATAATGTAGGTAAATACTGCGACTTAGAGCAGTGGATGCTAAGATATACAGAGCAGCAAATGCTGTGCTGACTCCCTGTAGAAGAGTGATGGCTAATTCAGTACTCTAGCACCTAGGTAAACAATAGAAATGCATTTCTCACGTCTCGTCCTCCTAAACTGTTGGGTGTACAAAGTAAGGAATAATTCAATTCAGTGAGCATTTAATGACTGCTCACTGTGTACTAAGCCCAGAAGACACTGACATAACAGTCTACGTTGTCAATTAAGAAGGAAAGAGAGGTATGTGTCCCAGTGTGAAAAATTAGCAGAAAATTTATAAATGTAGTCCTAGTTAGACATTCTCTGCAGCCAGTGTGACCTTAGATTTTATGGAGGAATGTACTGTGGCATCAGGTCTTTCTCAGAGTTATAGTCCAGACAGTCTAACAAAGTCTGGCGCTAAAGAACATATGTTGCGGGATCAGGAGAACTGAGTTTGATCCTTGGGATCTTCATGAAAGAAAAACAGAACCAACTGTCTCAGGTTGTTCTCTGGTCATGACATGAGTGCCATGGCACAAACCTGGCAATATACACTAAATAAATCAACATAAAAATAGTTAAAATCAGACAATAGCTAAAGCTAGTAAATACAAATGAATGTCACACATAACACACAGAAAAAAATATGGCTATATTTTGGCCCCAAGTGGAAAAAATAAACATCAGGATTTTAAAAGAACCATACACTTAATATTTGATCTAAATAGATGAATATAATTTCAAAACATATGCATAATCTCAAAAATGTAGGCCCATCCAATGTAAAAATCCTTTGTTTCTTAAAATCACATTTTTCCTCAAATGGATTACAGTTAAATTTCAGTCTATTCTAAAACTCCCTCAACAAACTTATCAAAGCAGATGAATTTCATTTCCTTGATGTTTATGATTGACAGATTGCCCAATGGTAGGATTACAGCCCCTTCCATCCTTTTTATCCAGACATGAAAAACAATCTTGCAAGCTGGATTAAACACCCAGATAAAGTAATAATACTAATACTATTTTCTGCACCACATTAGTGTCTATGTGGTTCTGTCAGTTATCTAGACGGGATGACAGCAGCCTCAGATGAAATGTGCTTGAAATGAATACCACATGTGCCTGTTTATCTCATGCAAAGTGGACCAGAAGCACTTAAGTTTACTGGTATAACTGCAGAAGGGGATTCTTTACAGCATGTTACATGAAGTGGCAGGGCCAGCTTGGGCAGGAATTGGAAGATACATGGAAAAATAAACTCTCCCGATGTTATGTATTAGATTCCACAGTGGTCTCAAGGCATGTCTGATGATCTTAATTCATTTAGTGTGCTGGAGCGATTCTTACTCTCATGTCTTCTCAGTGTACATAAGGCTGCACTATTGGCTCACATTAAAAAGGAGCCTTGTAAAGTGTTTCTTACAAAAATAAATAGCTTGAGTATCCAGATATGTAACAACTTAATTCTCAAGATCCGGCATGCTTAAGACTCACATTCTTTAGGCTTTCGGTCTGAAGCAGAGAAGAAAACATTCTTGTCCGGTAGTTTTCTGAATGCAAAACCAGCAAGCTGAGCTTCAAGGCTTTCTTTAGCATCCTGCCCATACACTTTTTGGAACTAGCGTAAGGCAGAAAGATCACTGAAAATACCATCTATTCAAATTAAATATGATTTCTCCATACTTCAAATGACCATTATGTGAGTCCAAAGTTTATGTTTTTAGGCTATGTATGTTTTTGTTGCATTCTGAGTCCAATTTGAGAGCAGTGTTTTAATCATATAAAAATAATCACAAAAGCACATCAAAAGTGCTATGACAGGTTATCAAAGTTTATTCACCATAAATTTTAATTTTTCTGAGTGAAGAAAGCAAATACTGTTACTAAACTCATTTAGACTGCAATCTGAATCATAAAAATGGGATTTCTTTCTTAGGTTTAAACTTTTGTGTCTTTTTTTATGGATTATAGAGCCAGTCTTTTAAATGGTGGTTAAATAAAACCTGTAAGGAGTTTCTTTGGGGGAGCACACAGAATGGAAGAAGAAAATGAGAATGTGTTTATTGAATGTTTATGTATTATTCTTGCCCTAAGCGAGTCTAAGGAGAAAATTTTGTTTTGTTACTCTGAACTCTGGCTGGGCACAGCCTTCTCACATATTTCTTCCCTCTTTCCTAAAATTGTAGTGAGCTGACAGGACTTGGTCAAGTCCCCCAAGAGATGTTTGTAAGGTAGAAAACTTATTGTATGCTTTTGGCAATCTTGATTTGAAGGGCATAATAAACTTCTAACATTGACCACAGGGGTATAATCATAAGAATCTAAATAGAGAGCAATGGGTCCTGTCCGGATAAGCTACCTGTCAGCTTGCCTCTCAGGGTTCAGATGGGAAAAGTGAATGCTGCCTCTTGTTGCCACTTGCTGAACATGAAGGACTTGTCACTGTTACAGCACAGGAGACCACAGTGAGGGCGGAGCCTCAGTTCATAATAGCCATGGCTTGATCACAACATGGGTCCAGTCTTGTCTCTTGTCTCCAGGGTAAAGGTGGCCAGACTGATTGTTTGTAAAGGTTGTTTGGAGTGTTTTTATATCTCCCAGACAGATGTAGAATGTGTTCTCTAGTTTACACTTGCCCTTCAACTCCCAGTCCAGGAAATCTGCTGCTTGGAAAAACTTGTAAAGTATTTATGACACTTGAGTCATGTGCAGCTTTTCTTATTGAGAAAGAGTGAGCTATAAAATTTGCATATTGTGTCCAGCATTTGGATGTTGAGTTAGGTGACTCAGGTTAGGCCTTCAAAAGTATTGTTTGTACAAATGTTTCATCCATTTTCTTGCCCTTTGATTCTATTGGCAATGTTATTTTTCCTTTGTTTCAATTTTTATGTTTTTTGGTTGCGGTTTCCAAGTTTCATACTGGTTAGGTCATCATCAGTATCAATTACTGACTTTGTCTCTCATGAATTACAAGAAAACCCCATCTTGTTCCAGTCCACCCTGTCATTAAGATGTATAGAGTACATGTTAGGTTTGTAGGTCAATGGAGATGTGAAGAAGTTCTCACATCTAACACAATCTTTTGTGTTACCCCAAGAATTGTGAAAGGAACATGCCAGGCCCCTCTGGCTCTCTTTGTTTCTTGTCCCAGATAGAATCACCTACTTTCTATTCAAACTGTTCCTGCCAAATTTATTCACACAGTGATGTAAAGCAACAAAGAGGCAACCATTCATGTAGAGACAGATTTCTGTCATTTGGAGAGGGTCTAAATTCTTGACTATGGATAAAGAAAACAAAGTAAGCTAAATAACAGGAAGAATAAAGCGAGTAAAAAGTTCAAATGGAGCAACCTGCAAGTGTGCTTCCTTCTGTACTTGTTTAGCCATGGAAAATTCATTTACCCTTCTTCGCATCTTCCAGAGTCTATCTAACCCATTGTTCCTGAAGTTGGACCCGGCAGGATGAAACTGAATGGTGTTCAGGTTTAGTTTTAGAAAATAGAGTGTTCTGTCAATTCCAAATTAGAACAGAGTTGAAGGTTCTCATTCACCTATATTCTATCTAGTTATATGTGACTACTTCCTAGAGGCAAATAGACTCCATTGTCTGCTGTGATCAAGACAATGGCAGACAGACATGAATACAAATAAAGATGGCATAAGAAGTAACTTCCCTGTATAGAAAGGTCTACACTCATAGATTACAGAACCTAATAACCAGGTATGTATTGAAACATGGCCAGATAAATCATGAAGCGATCAAAAAGAATTTGCTAAGTAGAAGCAATCATTTTGTTCGCTGAGCAGTTGTTCCATGAGATTGAAGCTGATGAGTTTCTCCAACAAAGGCCAAGAAAAACAAAAAACTTTGAATTACTAGAATTGTTTCTGTGCCTTCCCCTGGGAGAAAAAAAAAATGGGTGGCCAGGATCCAGACAAAAACAGTCACTCTGTACCTCAGTTTTACTTTTATGTCCTTAGGGAAATATTATACTGACCACACTATATAACATATGTAGATATTTTAATTGTTTGTTACTAGTTAATAGGGAAAAGCTCTGGACATAATTTTGGTATTGTAATTTTGAGGAAATTTTAAAGTAAGGATTTAGCAGGTTTTGAGATAGCAGTCAAGTTTAAGATGTTTTTAGTAATGAAGAATGGTCTCCCTAGGATTGAAATATTTGTAAGTAAGCAGTCATTTTTCCTCCTGGGTCAGGAAAGTCAGACATAGAAAAGTTAGCTATCTAAAACATAGCTACTTAAAAATAACCATTCTTTTGTTATTAATGGGGATATGGGGGTGATAATGCAGTCTTCAAATGCATTGGAGAACAATCCAGAGTTAAGAAAATTCACACATTGGGAAAATAGTTAGTAAGCACAGAGGGTGGTCCTGGCGTTGTGTGCTGTCATTGGCATAAGGGAAAATTACACTCACAGGGAGACACAAATTTCATTTGAGAGTTACAATTATCTAATCAGTGAAAGAATATGCTTCAGTTTTATAATTTATCCCAAGCCAGCACAGAGACTGTTACAAAGCAAATAAGTTCCCCCATCACTACACAGGAAATAATGTTAGCTTCTTCCCTTGTCTCATCAACCCCTTTATTTGAATTTCATGCACTTATGAAGATCAAGTAGAGTTGATATTTCTAATTTTCCTAAGGTAGTTAATGGCTATATCAGGCTTGATGACCAAGCACCTAACTGGGCGTGAGTATTTTTATTTAGTTTAAGCTACTAAGATGCTTCTACAAGTGCACTGGGCTTGATATTTGGGGAGATTTATCATGGTTCTTGTCACAATGACTGTTGTAAAAAAAAAAAAAAACATACACACACACACAAGGAACTTGTCAGGTCTACTAGACTCTGAATGTATGTTTGTTACAGAATGTATATATACTAGCCAAGAATGTATATATACTAGCATGGGATGGCATGGGTTGCTTGAGAGGTACATCAAACTGAACCTAAATATTCAGAGTAGTGGGTGTCTGTAATTTATTAAAATGTCTGATTTGAATGCTAATCAATTCATCATTAGCCTACATTTTTTTTTTCTTCTGGGGTTGCAGTGACAGTTGCCTCTATGCTATGGCTTTGCAAGTTTGACACTACTGGAAATTTTAGGCAGATACAACTGTTGGGGAAGCTGTTCTGTGCACTATAGGATAGCAGGCAGTAGCCTTCGTCTCTGCCTCTACTTATTAGACCCAAGAGTACTTGCTTTTTATGACAAACCAATCTTCTGGCACAATCCAATGAAAAATTCCCGATGATGCAATGTCGTTCCTCATCCCTTGCTGGGAACCATTTCTCTAAGCTAAGGAGTTCATATGTATCTTAGTGACCTTGAAAAAATGACCAAGACAAGGGCAGCTGCTTCAGAAAGGATTAGAGGAGAATCTTACATGGACAGCAAGTATCGCTAACAGTGCATTTAAAGCAAGTGTGCTCAAAATTACAACAAAAGTACAAGTCTAGACACAGCCTCGGACTGAAATTAAATAAATGAATTGAACTCAGCACATTTGTAGAAGAGGGCCATACTTATATATTCTTCCCAGTGAAGTTGGAACCGAAGATCTCTGAGTACCAAGGAGCAGAGTTTGTGGTGAGACTCAATGGGGTATTTAATTCAGGAAGCTAGGGATGTTAAACAAGACACTTCTGGGATCCATATTTATCTTCTCCCTAACATTCTTGCCTTTGTGACACTCCATTTGCTTCATGGCTCATGGAGCAGTTAGTGTTCACCATCGGGCTGTGAAAATATGAGCTGAGATCATCGGATTGCCTCTGTACAGACAACAAAGTAGAAGAGCAAACTGAGTTTGACAAACTGGAAACCAACAATGGGGAGCAAACAAATAGTTGAGTCATCGTAATGGCAAAGGTCTGTGTTCTGAGTTTGCATAGGTCCCGAGCTTTGTGGCTTCCTGAAACTAAAGTTCCAAATCTCCTTGCTTTTGTGCAGTTAGTTCCTTACAATGTCCTGGTACTTTCTGTGAAAATAAATGTGTGGAGGACCTTGTTTTTCACTACTGCATTTTTATTACTTCAGGGTATTCTGCTAGTTTATTGGTGCACAAATCTCACAATGTTTTCTTTTCTATTTTTTACTGATATCAGTAGAAGAAAGTATGGTTTGCTGTTTTGTTATCTTCATCACTTCAAAAGTGTCAGTGATGATGTTGCTAGAAAGCTAGACTCATTTGTCAAAAGCATTCACTTAATGATGACTATAAAATATATGTGTAGCATTATTTTTTGTATGTGATTTTCCTAAGTAAATATAATTTGAAATAAATCTTCCATTATTTGAGTATATTGATGTTAAATGTTACTGCAAAGGCCTGTCTTTATTTCACCTGATATAGATATATAATATGACCTAAGAAATTAAAGTAGCCATGACTGTGTGAGGCAGAAACTGGGTCATACTAGATTTTCAACACCTAAAGCTGGTGGTTAAGGGACACGTGTGTCTAGTTTATTTGTTATGCTAAATATCTCATTGTGTCTTCCACCCTGGATTTCTCAATTGTCCCATCAGATGCAGCTTAAATATATCTATTTTGTGAGTGTGTAAATAGGACTGTAGTCCTCCAGTGAAGCTTAAATTAGAAATGTTCTGAAAAGCCTGGGAAATGGAGATTTTAAGGAGGGTTCATGCATGTGCCAAATGGTCTCTGTTTCCTTTCCAAAGAAAAAAATTTGCTGCAATTGCAGATGGATTTATCAAAACTGATGTTGTATTCAGAAGTGACTCACCACCCAGGACAACACAAATCATCCTTATAAAATACATGCAGTCATCACCCACATCTGAAAACAACCACAACATATGTGGAAAATCACAGTCCTAACACCAAAATACAGCAAACCAAAAAAAAAAAAAAAAAAAAGATGCAGTTTCTGACACATTCTAAAGTTACTGTCTGTTTACTCCTCTTCTTCCTTTAAAATATTGATAAATTAGTATAAATAGGCACTGTTACTAAATTAGTCTCTTTGGTTACTATGATAAAATATCTGGGAAAATATCTAGGAAATACCTAGAAGGATAGATTTAGTGAAAATATATATGAAACGAAAACAACTTATGGACGGTTTTAATGGGATAGAGGTCATCATGGCACATAATCATGGCAGCAGCAACAAAAATTTGGCTAGTCATATTGCATCGATCCTCAGAAGGCAGAGAAAGAACCAGGTTATGAAAATTTCAAAGCTGTCCCTTAATATGCTTCCTTCAGAATGGCTCCGCTTTCTAAAGGTTCCACGATCTTCCCAACAGCATTATCAGCTGGGGATCAAGTGTTTAAAGACATGAGCCCATGGGAGATGTTTCACATTCAATTCACAAAAATTGCATGAATTGGAAATGGGTATCCATGTGGCGCCTTCATCATGAAATGAAGTTGATTAATGATTTTGTAAAGACATCTGTGTAAATTGTCACTCTAATTAAGAATTATTAAAAGTTGAGCCAATGTTCTTTTATAATTCTCCTGAAAAGTACCTGTCTATTTAGCTAAAAATAAATGTTATTAGTCAGAGATTCAATATAATATTCATGACATACACTGACTTATATTTTATTGGTTCAGGTTGTATTATGCTTTGATTGTTGAGAAGGTGATAAAGTCTTAAAGGAAATGTACCTGCCATGTGTAATATCCTTCCTTGGTACTTTTATGTATTATAACCATCAGAGGGAAGAAAATATTTTTAAGTATGAAATCTGTGCAGGACATGGATTCCCATGAGTCTATAGAGCGGGTGGTATGTATTCCACTGACCATGTTGCTGTGATTTTGAAGAACTAACTATTAAGAGTCCATTTGTATTCACTTTATCATATTCTTAACTCTTTTTTTATTTATTACAAAATTGTGTGTCCTTATCCATGGGTTCGTGTATGTGGTTTCCATAAATTGTGCTGTCAAAAACAGTAAGGAATAGGACAGGAACCTACCACAGAGGGACTCTGAAAGACTCTACCCAGCAGGGTGTCAAAGAAGATGCTGAGACTCATAGCCAAACTTTGGGCAGCGTGCAGGGAATCTTAGGAAAGAAGGGGGAGATAGGAAGACCTGTAGGGTACAGGAGCTCCACAAGGAGAGCAATAGAACAAAATTATCTGGGTCCACGGGTCTTTTCTGAGACTGATTCACCAACCCAGGACCATATATGGAGATAATCTAGAACCCCTGCACAGATGTAGCCCATGGCAGCTCAGTCTACAAGTGGGTAATTGGAACAGGGACTGTCTCTGACGTGAACTCAATGGCTGGCTCTTTGATCACCTCCCCTTGAAGGGGGAGCAGGCCACAGAGGAAGACAATGCAGCCAGTCTTGATGAGATCCAATAGGCTAGGGTCAGATGGAAGGGGAGGAGGACCTCCCTATCAGTGGACTAGGGAAGGGGCATGAGAGGAGAAGAGGGGGGGGGAGGGTGGGATTGGGAAGGGATGAGGGAAGGGGCTACAACTGGATACAAAGTGAATAAACTGTAATTAATAACTTTTTTTTAAAATAGTAAGTAGAAACTTTATGAAATGGAGGTGATTTTTGAACTCTGTTTTTTGAGTAGTATGATGGCATCTAACATTGCTCTGCCCTGTTCCATGTAGGTCAGCAGTCACTGTGTAATCACCTTATCCATGCTAAAAGGTGTGCCATGGACCTTTTAGTCACTCACAGCCTCTAGGTTCTGAACTGGAGTGTGATGGCATCACAGTGTATATGCTAAAGTGACCTTAATTTTACATAGTAATGACTCCAAAGAGCCAATGACCTCTCGGAGGCATGAAACACTGAAGGACAAATTAACTCTGGCGAAATGTAGCAGTACTGTAGGGTACATTACTAATCGTAGTATATATAAAGAGTTCTTAACAAGCCTTTCATCTACTAGAGGTCCTAAAAGAAGACCCGGCATGTACCTTCTAGTTTCATTTGATTCTGTAATAAGACACTGACTGAAGCCAACTTAGGAGGAAATGGTTATATTTGGCTTACATTTCCCGATCACAAGCCATCATGGAGGTTAAGTTAGGTCAGGATCCTGGAGGCAAGAACCATGGAGGAGGGTTACTCCCTGCCTCACTTCCTGGTGCAATCACAGCCTCATACTTAACTAGGTTCCTTTTCAACTCAGGGCTCCCTGCCTAGGGATGGTACTGCTCAAATTGGCTAGGCCCTCCTACATCAATTAATAACCAAAACACGTTCACACAGATATGCAGATAAGCCAGTCTGACTGAGGCAATCCCTCCAATGTTTCTCTGTAGCCTGTGTCAAGTTGACAACTTGAGCTAACTCAGAGCGTAAAATAACTCAGACTTAGGACTTGTACCTTTGTTTCTATTTACCTGCAAAAAAATTTTTTAACTTAGGGAAATTCAACAAGATTGTAAAAGAATTTTTGTCTTTGAAGAGATGTTTTGAATTGCATAAATGTGTGAATTGTTCCCTCCTTAACCCTTAACCAACTGAGACTCAAATGCATTGTGTTTCAGGCTCTGTTTCGGAGCTTGTTGTTCAGAGCACGACACCATGAAACCTTCCTAATGGCATCCCTCTGGATTCTTAGAATTCTGTTGCAAAAGTCACTTCTCTCATATTTTGACCGTTAGTCAAATGGCACAAACTAAATGAGATTTTTATTTTCTTCTGCCTTTATTTTAGTTTTAAACAAAAGCTACCATCTCCTTTTGATAGATCTTTACTTAAATTCCATCTTTTTTTCTAAACAGACAAAATACTCAAGTCATGTAGTTCAACAGCTGCTTTAGAAAATTCTAGGGAGTGAATCCTTGTGGGATTTACACATAAGATGCCTTAGGAAATGAGCTAATGATTTGTATGTATAAATATCCATTCCTTTGTTTAAAATGGAATCTTCTTTTATCTAAGTGTTGGTCTTTTTTCCTAAAGACTCAGAAATATTTTTCTCGTGAGAGTGAATTGTCCCTAACATACATGATTCTTTGTAGTAATTATCATTTTTCTCAGTGTACAGTAAGTTGGGTCCATGTAAGCATTTTCTCATGACCACAAATATAGACATACACAAATGCCTAGAAGGACATAGAGACATCTACATGTTTGGCAAGGCTATGTCATTTATAAAGTTGGTCTCCTTTTATGAACTGTAGCAATTACTAAAAATTCAGTAATTTGTTTTCTAGAGGTAACAAAAGTTGTTTCTGTAGACATTTGACCTTCAAAATGCTTCAGAGACAGTCAACTTGGCTGAAAGATAGACATACTATGGGCCACTCATCAGTCGTATGGAATAAAAACTATACCCTTCTTCTGAAACTTAAAACTCTGCCATGTAAGTCTCAACTTTCCTCAGAGTGTCCAGCTTCCCTGCCTACCTATCTGTCTTTAAGGTATTGATATTTGTTTTAATAAATCTCTTACAAGGTGTGGTGATTTGAATGAGAATGGCTCCCATGGGCTCATAGATTGAATGTTTTGTCATCAGGGAGTGGCACTTTTTAAGAGACAAAAAGAGGTGTGGTCTTGTTGGAGGAAGTATGTCAGTGAGGCTTTAGGGTTTCAAAGGCCCAAGACTTTCCGAGTGTCTTTCTCTTCCTGCTGCCTATGAATCCAGATATAGAATGTTCAACTCCTTCTCCAACACTATGTCTACCTGCATGCCTCCATGCTTCCTGCCATGATGGAAATGTATTAACCTCTGAAACTGTATACAAGCCCCAGTGAAGCGCTTTCCTTTCTGAGAGTTGCCATGATCATGGTGTCTCTTCTCAGCAATAGAACGCTGACTAAATCATAAGGACAACCTAGTTCAGTGTCTCCTTTCAACTCCGAACCCGAAGTATTTCACTAAGGAGCAGCCTTCTAGCACACCATCTCATTGTATTAAATAAAGAATCTGATATTACGTTCAAGCATCTGTAGAGTTACCCTAGGCAGCATAACTTACAAGTTGATGACATCTGGTAGCTTTGGTGGTTTTACATTAAGCAGAGTCAAATAATGCATTATTTACCATCATTGACCCTATGGATATACTTCCATAGGAGTAGAATTCTATGGAGTCAGACCATTCTGTCTGAGAAACTGCCAATTCCTCCAAATGTGCATGGACATATAGAGAGGGCATTGAAATGATATAAAATGATAAATTAATTTAATTTGACAAGTGTCAAAAATGGTGAAATTAGGATATACATACATAATATGAAATAGGACAGAATAGGGACCAATAGATTGCCTGTCATATAAAGGGAATAAACCTTGCTTTGGAGACAACTTGATATTCATGTGGGATCTGGATTCCGCTGTGGTTTTTGTTCTTTTGTTCTTTTGTTTTTTGTTTTTGTTTATTATTTTTTAAAAAAGGCCTCATGTAGCTCAGGCTGGCATCAAACTCACTGTATTAGGAACAACTCTGACCTCTGGTTCCTTTTTCGCCATCTCCAAAATGCAGGAATTATAAATGTTCATAATGATACTGGGCTTCCTTCATCACTTATACTGTATATTGGTTTATTGGTATAATATAAATATTTTATATCATATGGAGAAAGAATGGTAAGATAAGGGAAGAACTAAAATTTTACTCAGAATATTTTAAAAAATATATTTATTTCCGTCTATTTAAGTGAGTAGATGTATTAAGTCATATGATTTTTAAACCAACACTCAATTACAAGTCTTTAATGGTTTTATTAGCATCTGCATGCTGATTGTTGACAACACCTTAATTTTTTAACATTGTGTCAGTAAAGACTTAGAAAGAATAACATTTTATTACAGCAAAACCATAGTAGGTAAATACAAAATTAATAAGTATAAATTACTAAATAATATACAGCAGTAAACACGGAAAACTTATTTGAATTTAGTTGAGAATTAAATGTGGTCATATGGTTATGAGTTAACAACATTGAAAGCAGCTCAACCTCTGAAAGGGCTTGAGGAAACTTTGTCTTTTATGTAATTCTCAATTACATTTAAGTCTATACGTGGAAAGAGAACTTTGATTAGAAATGTGTGTTGACCTTCATAATCAAAATATGACTCACAAAGGGACTCTGAAAGCCAGAAGAAAACAGGAAACAACCTTGGAACCTGCCACAGAGGGCCTCTGAAAGCCTCTGCAGTATAGACTGTCAAAGCAGATGCTGAGCCTGATGGACAACTGATGGGCAGAGTGAATGGAATTTTATGTAAGAAGTGGGAAATAGTAAGAGCTGGAGAGGACAGGAACCCCACAAGGAGAGCAACAGAACTATAAAATTTGAACATAGGGAACTTCCCAGAGACTCATACTCCAACCAAGGACTATTCATGGAGGTAACCTAGAACCCCTGCACAGATGTAGCCCATGGCAGTTCAGTGTCCAAGTGGGTTACATAGTAATGGGAAGAGGGACTGCCTCTGACATAATCTGATTGGCCTGCTCTTTGATCACATCCCCCTGAGGGGGGAGCAGCCTTACCAGGCCACAGTAGAGGACAATGCAGCCCTTTTGATGAGAACTGATAGACTAAGATCAAAAAGGAGAGGAGAACCTCCCCTATCAGTGGACTTGGGGAGTGGCATGCATGCAGAAAGGGGAGGGAGGGTGAGATCAGGAAGGGAGGAGGGAGGGGCTTATGGGGGGATACAAAATGAATAAAGTATAATTAATAAAATAAAATAAAAAATCATTTAAATGGAAAAAAAAGAAATGTGTGTTGAAGGTCTAGTATTCAAATTATGAAACCATAAGTTGTAAAAATATTTGCATTGTTCAAAGAAATGAATTAG
This sequence comes from Psammomys obesus, assembly GCF_907164565.1. Taxonomy (NCBI): domain Eukaryota; kingdom Metazoa; phylum Chordata; class Mammalia; order Rodentia; family Muridae; genus Psammomys; species Psammomys obesus. The sequence continues at coordinate 15,706,580 of NW_026596134.1, read as the reverse complement.
TCAGCATGGTTCTACCTCTACATCGTTAGTGTCAACACATTCTAAATAGTAAACACAGGGACAGAGCAGAAAAGGTCTGAGAACTTGTATGACAGCATTACAGGAAAAAAGAGACTATTTGACATAAGCAAACAATGTAGGGTGAAAAGATAGGGGAGCCACAAAAATGCAGCGAAGGCTGAAGCTGACTGTGTTTCAGGATGACGGCGGTCCAGGTGTAGACACAGAAGTGACCATCAGATTAGCACACCAGCATCCAGGCGACTCAAAACCCCCTAATTTCTGTTCTATTGTTTAGATTTTGGCTTATACATCATATGATTAGGGTCCGGAGGCAGAGAGAACAATGGACATGGAACATGCCAGCCTCTAGTCCATGGGGAGGAAACACCTGGGAGAAAGTTCCAGCAACAGTCCCTGAACTGAGAGAGAAGAGTGCACTGGCTCATTGCTGCACCAAGGCATTAGATAGCAAAAAGGAAATCACTCTCCATTAAGAAGGGTGATGGATACCAAGAGGTCAGAGTAACAATAAATCTCACCTCAAAAATGAACTTTCAGTATTCAAATTTACCCACAAGCAGAAGGACCTGCCAGAATTGTTCCCAAGTAAGTAATTCAATCTTCCATCAAAGACATTACAATAGATAAAACACAATAGCAAGCCACGTATGTACTGAACACTGATCAGATTTACTTGATCTACGTCATGGATTCTTGGAAGTGAAAGGTCCATACAATCACTAAATGATTGTTAGGGTCAGTTCTTTTTTGTTGTTGTTGTTGTTGTTGCTTATTTGCTTGTTTGTTTACGTAAACTTTTATTTTTATTAATTACAGTTTATTCCCTTTTGTATCCTACCTGTAAACCTCTCCTTTGTCCCCTCCCAATCCCCACTCCCTCCCACATCTTCTCCCATGCTCCTCTCCCAGTCCACTGATAGGGGAGGTCCTCTTCCCCTTCCATCTGATCCTAGCTTATCAGGTCTCATCAGGACTGGCTTCAATGTCTTCCTCTGTTGCCTGGTAAGACTGAACCCCCCCCCCCCCCAGAGGGGGAAGTCATCAAAGAGCAGGCCAATCAGTTTATGTCAGAGACAGTCCCTGTTCACATTACTAGGGAACCCACTTGGACATTGAGCTGCTGAGTCAAGATTTTTTTTAATAGTAGGCAGCAATTAAGTACTTCATTTGCATATTAGTCACTTTTTCTTTTTTAATTTTTTTATTCACTTCACATCCTGGTTGTAGCTCCATCTCTCATCCCTTCCCTTTTCCCATCCAGCCCAGCTCATCAAGTTGCATCAGGACTGAGCCTGTCCTCTTCCTCTGTGCCCTGGCAAGGCAGTCCCACCAGGGGGAAGTGATCAAAATGATTACATTGGAAATTAATTCATCCTTTGTGGCTGAGGATATATTTTTACAACACTGCATTAAGGAGAAGTCTGGAGATGTTCATGAAGAATAAAGAGTTACAACAACCACTTTTGAGGGCACTTAAAAACTTCAGTGCATTTATACTTTTTCAAATGTTGTACACTCATTTCTACTATATCCAAAAGCCATATTTAAGAAAAAATACTTATCATTCCTCTTTATGAGATTGTTGTTTTTACCTACTGAGATGTGCACAGACAAATCAAAGAGAAATTGGTATCTCAAGTAAATGATACAATACGTCAATTTTTTGTGGGCATAATTTGGTTGGAAATATATTAGCATAGTTCTCTTTCAAGAAAATGTAACACTGTGTATTCTTAAGCTCAACTAGAAAGTAAAAAATATAGCTTATTATTTGTGCAGCTTTAAAATGGCACCTGTCTATTTTTGGTGTTTTGGGAAATTTTAAGTCAATTGTTTCAGTTTGGATAATATATCACAAACAGTCCCTAATCAATCCTAAAACAGTAGCCACAGGGCATATGTAATGGAAATTCTTTAATACTACAGATGGTCAAACAGCCGGTGGGAACAAGTCTGGTGGGCATTCTGTGAAAGTCATTTCTGTAGAGCTCAGTGCAGTAGGACTTCTGGAGTACTAGTGCATGAAGAGTCTGAGTGAAAATTTCTCCCATTTATGTCTGAATTTCATTTTTTTCTGGTAATTTTGCAAATAGAGAGGACAGTGTGTATCTGTCTAGCTCAAAGGGAATTCATGCTCAAGAATAAACTGCATCCAAATGAAGTTCAGTTATGAAGCAGAGGGCTCAACCCATCAAGAACCACTTCACCGAATCTATGTGGTTCATATAGAAAGATGTTTGCTTAAATCTTGGTTCTAAATATATCTCATTTCAGTAAACCTGTGCTCATTTAACTCCTGAAGCTATCTGGCAAATAGAGTAAATGGTGTTAATTAATTCAATGGATTCAAGAAGTACAGCAATGATAACCCTTTTCTTAAAAGCTAGATACATCGGTTTAAATATAGCTAATTTCATTCACTCTTTTTGTCTCATAAAAATCTTAGTATCATTTTAGCCAGAGTCCTCCCTCTTGATTAGTTTCTTTAGGTGTACAGATTTTAGTAGGTTTATCCTATATTATATGTCTATATGAGTGAGTATATACCGTGTGTGTCTTTCTGCTTCTGGGATAGCTCACTCAGGATGATCCTTTCCAGATCACACCATTTACCTGCAAATTTCATGATTTCCTTATTTTTCATTGCTGAGTAATACTCCATTGTATAGATGTACCACAGTTTCTGCATCCATTCTTCAGTTGAGAGGCATCTGGGTTGTTTCCAGCTTCTGGCTATTTCAAAAAAAAAAAACTGGTACAAACATGGTTGAGCAAATGTCCTTATTGTGTACTTGAGCTTCTTTTGGATATATGCCTAGGAGTGGGATAGCTGGATCTTGAGGAAGCGCTATTCCTAGTTGTCTGAGAAATCACCAGATTGATTTCCAGAGTGGTTGTACAAGTTTACATTCCCACCAGTAGTGGAGGAGGGTTCCCCTTTCTCCACATCCTCACCAGCATGTGTTGTCACTTGAGTTTTTGATCTTGGCCATTCTGATAATGCTAAATCCTCACTCGAAAGGCAAAGAGGATGGTCACCAGAAGAAGAAGAAAACAGGAAACAAGTTAGGAGCCTCCCACAGAGGGCCTCTGAAAGGCTCTGCCTTGCAGACTATCAAAGCAGATGCTGAGACTGATGGCGAAACTTTGGGCAAAATGCAGGGACTCTTATGAAAGAAGTGGGAAATAATAATAAGATCTGGAGAGGACAGAAGGTCCACAAGGAGAGCAACAGAACCAAAAAATTTGAGCACAGGGGTCTTTCCTGAGACTCATACTCCAACCAAGTACCAGGCATGGAGATAACCTAGAACCCCTGCACAGATGTAGCCCATGGCAGTTCAGTGTCCAAGTGGGTTCTATAGTAATGGGAACAGGGACTGCTTCTGACATGAACTGATTGGCCTGCTCTTTGATCACCACCCCCTGAGGGGGAAGCAGCCTTACAAGGCCACAGAGGAAGACAATGCAGCCACTCCTGATGAGACCTAACAGACTAGGATCAGAAGTAAGAAAAAGAATCCCTCCCCTACCAGTGGACTTGGGGAGGGGTGTGTGTGGAGAAAGGAGAGGAAGGGAGGGGTTGGGAGGGGAGGAGGGAGGGTACTCAGGGGGGATACAAAGTAAATAAAGTATAATTAAAAATTAAAAAAATCCTAATATCACAATATAGTTTACTGTGAGTGATATTGAAGTATTTAATGTGACCAACGATCAAGAGCTAAAGTTCTACTTACAAACTATGGATCAGTTCAATCTTGCTAAACATTGTGAGAGGACCTGGGGTTTAGTGACATAAATTCAAAAAACATTTGCAATTATGTGAATAGCAATGAATTAAGCCTGCTACAGTACTGCCGTGTGTGTGTGTGTGTGTGTGTGTGTGTGTGTGTGTGTGTGTGTGTGTGAAAGAGAGAGAGAGCGAGCACTTATGTGTGCATGGCATAGAGGAAAGCTTTTAGGACTGTGTCATTACTGTCTACCTTATTTCACACAATGTCTTTTGTTTGTACGTGACTCCTCCAGCTTAGGTAACTAGATACCTTCTCTTCTATCCTCTGGTCTCCCACCCAGGCCACCATCTCTGTATCTGGCTTTTATGGAGATTTGAGGATTTGAATTCAAATTATCAGATTTACTCAGCAAGTGATTTTATCCACGAGGCCATTATCCCAGCCCTAGAGACTCTTAATAAAAACTTTTGTGAGAATGTGTATGATCAGTGTGTTATTCATTTCTGAATCTAGAGATGTTTATGTCTTGACTGATTCAAACAACCCTTGCTCATAGTTGTACCAGATCTTAGACCTGAGGACTGAAATCACAACCAATTAAAGGCCTGCATTTCAACTTTCAAAAGAACCAGTTCAAAGGACCACAGAAAGCTTGGCGGTATTTCCTTGCTGCCATTGTGTGCTTATAAATGGAAAATAGTTTAAAAATAGGGATGACAGCCAGACTTAAAACTACTACTGATTCTGCCCAAATAAACAACCAGCAAGACCACACATGCTTTTCTCCCTGTGGTAGGACTTGGCTTCTGTGACTAACTTAACTGTGAATCAGGTGTGGTAAAATTTCCATAAGCCAGTGGCTGTTTATTCTAAAATAGTAATTAGGAAGACATCTTATCTTTTAATCAAGTTGAAACTCCAATAAAAATATTAGATGATGTAAACTCGATTAACCTGTAATACTTTTTAGTTTTCTTGCTTTGAGTGAATTTTTTTTATAAAACTGCTATAATATTTCCTAGCATATTTTGTGGGACCTGGTATTATGATTATGACAGCTATTATTAAGTTATAAGTTATTATTATAATGCCTGTCGTCTACATTTGGCATGGAGAGATTACTGCAATAAGCAAGCACATTAATACAATTTTTCCTCTACCATGAGGTTTTCATGAGGTCCCAAAGACATAACAACATAGGCATATGATTTTTATATAGAATACTTTTGTCATTATATTTAATTATAGCATTTTATAGGATAAGTGTTTTCCCCGAATTAAAATCCAGAGAATTCATTGAGCTCTGTCTGATTCCTGGAACACCTGTCACATATTGCCTCAGGAAACCAATGTACGTTTGCCTAATTATTCTTCCCCGTGAGCAATGCAGGAAAAGTTGTTAATCCTCACATAACCTCTTTCAGCAACAAGACACTTACTGTCCTTACAGGACAAGCATGCAAGAAGAAGAAGCTTACTTTGTGAAAGTAAATAACCTGAGCTGGGAAAGGTGATGTGCCCCTGTAATGCTGGAACTCAGGAGGCCAATAAAAAGAGATGTAGGTTATCTTGGTCTAAAATTGAGATCATTTGTTAAACATATTTTTATTCAAGTGTCTTAGTTACTTTTCTGTATTTGTGATTAGACATCATGGCCAGGGCAACTTACAGAAAACAAGTTTATTAAAGACTTCCAGCTTCAGAGAGGAAGAGTCCATGACTATCGTGGTGGGAGCAAGGCAGCCATAGTGCTGAAACGAAAGCTGGAAATGTATATCTTGATACATAAGCACTGGCAGAGAAAGCTAACTAGTAGTTATCTGGGCATTTGAAATCTCAAAGCCTAGCAGCAAGGACACCCCTGATCCAACAAGGCCATCCCTCCCAGTCCTTTCCGAACAATTACATCAACCGGGTACTTAATATTCAAATGCATGCACCTATGAAGGCCAGTCTTGTTCAAGCCAAGACACCAGGTAAGTAAGCAGTACTAATCTGTACTTATTCTAGCCTGTTTTAGAAAAAGTAAAGCTCAAATAAATGCCCTAACAGAGCTGAGCCGAAAAATAATGTATTTGCATACATCTTGCACACTGGAATATCCTGGGAGTGTTTACAAACAAATCTCAAAAAATAGTGATTACTATATTTCATAGTATTTAAACACCATTAGAAACTCCTGATGACCAGCTGAGGATGGCAGAATGTTAATCCTACAAAACACATATGGGTACATTTTCATATGGCTGCCAACATTTTCATTCCTATAGTTAATAGGAGACTAATAAGCTACACTTTAGGATAAATGAACAAATGAAAATTACTTGCTTCAAGAGTGCACTAGTTTTATTAACTGCCTTCAAATCTAAAAAGTGTTTGAAGAATTAAGGAGGATTAGACTTGTTACGCAAAAGAGACTCAAAGTGAACCAAGGTACTAAACATCAGGATAGATGAAGGCTCACAACTGATTCTTTTTTTTTATTATTATTTAAAAATAAGATTTTATTAAAAAGTTAATTAAAGTCTTCTTTCATACAACTGACATGCTGACTCAGCTGATTTTTCATTTAATGATTTCTTTTTTTTTTCCTTTTTTTTATTATTATTTTTTTCTTTTTAGTTACATTTTGTTAACTCTGTGTCCCAGCTGTATCCCGCTCCCTCATTCCCTCCCCAACCCCACACTCCCTCCCTGGTCTCCTCCCTGCCCCTTTCCAAGTCCACTGATAGGGGAGGACCTCCTCCCCTTTCATCTGACCCTGTTTTATCAGGTATCTTCAGGGCTGGCTGCAAAGTCCTCCTCTGTGGCCTAACAGACTGCTCCTCCCCTGGGGGGGGGGGTCAAACAGCCTGCCCTTGAGATCCTGTTAGAAATAGTCCTTGTTCCCCTTACTTTGGAAAACTACTTGGTTACTGAGCTACCATGGGCCACATCCGAGCAGAAGTTCTAGGTTATATCCATAGATGGTCCTTGGTTGAGTGTCAGTCTCAGAAAAGACCCTGTGCCCGGATATGTTTGGTCCTTGTAGAGCTCCTATCCTTTCCATATCATACTAACTTCCCTTCTTTCATATGATTCCCTGCACTCTGCCGAGGGTTTGGTTATGAGTCTTAGTGTCTGCTTTGAAACACTGCTAGGTAGAGTCTTTCAGATGCCTTTTGTGGTAGACTCCTGTCATAAGTTCAATGCACATCCCATTTGTCTTTCTCAATGAGGATTAATCACCTTCGCCTGTGTCCACTTTCTTGATTATCTTCTTTAGGTGTGTAGATTTCATTATGTTTATCATATCTTGTAGGTCTATATAAGCGAGTATATACCAAGTTTGTCTTTCTCCTTCTGGGATACTTCGCTCAGAATGATCTTTTCTAGATCTCACCACTTGCCTGCAAATTTCATGATTTCCTCCTTTTTGATTGCTGAATAGTATTCCATTGTGTAAAAATACCACAATTTCTGTATCCATTCCTCCGTTGATGGACATCTGGGTTGTTTCCAAGTTCTGGCTATTACAAATAAAGCTGCTACGAACATGGTTGAACAAATGTCCTTGTGTACTTGAGCAAATTTTGGGTATATACCTAGGAGTGGTATAGCTGGGTCTTGAGGTAGCACTACTCCTAGTTGTCTGAGAAAGCGCCAGATTGACTTCCAAAGTGGTTGAACCAGTTTACATTCCTACCAGCAATGGAGGAGGGTTCCCTTTTCTCCACAACCTTTCCAGCATGTGCTATCACTTGAGTTTTTCATCTTGGCCATTCTGATGGGTGTAAGGTGAAATCTCAGGATCGTTTTGATTTGCATTTCCCTAATGGCTAATGAGGTTGAGCATTTCTTTAAGTGTTTCTCTGCCATTCGATGTTCCTCTTTCGAGAATTCTCTGTTTAGCTCTGTTCCCCATTTTTTAAGTGGATTACTTGGTTTGTTGCTTTTCTGCTTCCTTAGTTCTTTATATATACTGGATATTAGCCCTCTGTCAGATAAAGGGTTGGTGAAGATTCTTTCCCAATCTGTAGGCTGTCTATTTGTTTTGATGACAGTGTCTTTTGCTTTACAGAAGCTTTTCAGTTTCATGGGGTCCCATTTATTGATTGTTGCTCTTAGAGCCTGTGCTGATGGTGTTCTGTTCAGGAAGTTGTCTCCTGTGCCAATGAGTTCTAGGCTGTTACCTACTTTTTTTTCCAACTGATTTAGAGTATCTGGTTTTATGTTGAGGTCCTTGATCCACTTGGACTTTAGTTTTGTGCAGGGTGATAAATATGGATCTATTTTCATTTTTCTGCATGTAGACATCCAGTTGGTCCAGCACCATTTGTTGAAGATGCTGTCTTTTTTCCATTGAATGGATTTGGCTTCTTTGTCAAATATTGAGAATTCATAGGTGTGTGGGTTTATTTCTGGGTCTTCTATGCGATTCCATTGATCCTCCTTTCTGTTTCTATGCCAATACCATGCAGTTTTTTATTACTGTTGCCCTGTAGTACAGCTTGAGATCGGGAATGGAGATACCTCCAGATGATCTGTTGTTGTACAGGATCGTTTTGGAGATTCTGGGTGTTTTGTTTCTCCATATGAAGCTGAGAATCTTTTTTTCAAGGTCTGTAAAGAATTGAGTTGGTATTTTGATGGGAATTGCATTGAATCTGTAGATTGCTTTTGGCAGGATGGCCATTTTCACAATGTTAATCCTACCAATCCATGAGCACGGGAGATCTTTCCATCTTCTGAGATCTTCTTCAATTTCTTTCTTCAAAGACTTGAAGTTTTTCTCAAACAGGTCTTTCACTTGCTTGGTTAGAGTCACACCAAGGTACTTTATGTTATTAGTGGCTATTGTGAAGGGTGTTGTTTCCCTAATTTCTTTCTCAGCCTTTTTGTCTTTGGTATACAGAGGGCTTCTGATTTTTTTGAGTTGATTTTGTATCCTGCCACTTTGCTGAAGGTGTTAATCAGGTGAAGAAGTTTTCTGGTTGAATCTTTGGGGTCGCTCATGTATACTATCATATCATCTGCAAATAGTGACACTTTGACCTCTTCCTTTCCGATTTGTATCCCTTTGATCTCCTTTAGTTGTCTTATTGTTCTGGCTAGGACTTCAAGTACAATGTTAAAGAGATATGGAGAGAGTGGGCAGCCTTGTCTTGTCCCTGATTTCAGTGGGATTGATTTAAGTTTCTCTCCATTGAGTTTGATGTTGGCTATAGGCTTGCTGTATATTGCCTTTACTATGTTTAGGTATGTGCCTTGTATCCCTGATCTCTCCAAGACTTTAAACATAAATGGGTGTTGGACTTTATCAAATGCTTTTTCAGCATCTAAGGAGATGATCATGTGGTTTTTCTCCTTCAGTTTGTTTATGTGGTGGATTACATTGATGGATTTCCATATGTTGAACCACCCTTGCATGCCTGGGATGAAGCCTACTTGGTCGTGGTGGATGATATCTTTGACGTGTTCTTGGATTCGGTTTGCAAGTATTTTATTGAGTATTTTTGCATCTATGTTCATAAGAGAGATAGGTCTGAAGTTCTCTTTTTTTGTTGGATCTTTGTGTGGTTTAGGTATCAAAGTGACTATGGCTTCATAGAATGAGTTTGGTAGTGTTCCTTCTATTTCTATTTTGTGGAATAGTTTGAGGAGAATTGGTGTTAGTACTTCTTTGAAGGTCTTGTAGAATTCTGCGCTGAAGCCATCTGGTCCAGGGCTTTTTTTGGAGGGGAGACTGTTAATGACTGCTTCAATTTCCTTGGGAGATATAGGGCTATTCAGCCTTTCTACCTGATCTTGACTTAATTTTGGTAGATGGAATCTGTCAAGAAAGTTATCCATTTCATTTAGATTTTCAAATTTTGTGCCATATAGGCTTTTGTAGTATGACCTAATAATCGTTTGAATTTCCTCAGTGTCTGTAGTTATGTCCCCATTTTCCTTTCTGATTTTGCTGATTTGTATGGTTTCTCTCTGCTTTTTAGTTAGTTTGGCTAAGGGTTTGTCTATCTTGTTGATTTTCTCAAAGAACCAGCTTTTTGTTTCATTGATTCTTTGGATAATTTTATTTGTTTCTAATTGATTGATTTCTGCCCTTAGTTTGATTATTTCCAGCCTTCTGCTCCTCTTGGGTGTATCTGCTTCTTTTTTTTCTAGGTTTTTCAGTTGGGCCACTAAGTTGTTTGTATGTGATGTTACGGATTTCTTCTTGTAGGCACTTAGTGCTATAAATTTTCCTCTGAGCACTGCTTTCAATGTGTCCCATAAATTTGGGTATGTTGTGCCTTCATTTTCATTGAATTCTAGAAAGTCTTTAATTTCTTTCTTTATTTCTTCCTTGACCCAGCTGTCATTGAGTAGTAAGTTGTTCAGTTTCCATGTGCGTGTCGGCTTTTTGTTGTTTCTGTTGCACAACTGATTCTTTATAGAAAAAAAAAGCTCTCCAAGAGATTCCAGTTGGAACAGGCTGGACTGAGACATAACATTCTCTAACATGGCCATTGTGTAGGTGTGTTGCTGCTTGGATGTCATGTAGAAGACTCAATGTTAGAATATGGACTGTTTCCAGACCTTTGAAGTCTGAGATGGATAGTGTTAATTAGACTGTCTATGAAAGGTAAGTATACATGTGGGGCATTATGTGATTCTGTTAATTGATGTGAAAAGGCACATCTTAACTTGATTTTGGGTTGGACCATTCCCTGGGCCAGTGATGCAAGCCTATCTAAACTGAGGAAGCAAGATGACAAGCAGCATGTATGCATCCAAAACTCTTTGACTATGGTCAGTATTTTCCCAGATGGTTCAAAGTCCTGCTGCCTTAATTTCCCCACTACAATGGCTTGTACCTTGAACTTTGAACTAAAATAATCTCCATTAATTTGCTTCGGTAATGGCATTTCTATCTAGCTATCTATTATCTATCTATCATCTATCTATCTATCTATCTATCTATCTATCTATCTATCTATCTATAAATATGGTAGATTTGTCTGCATATACTTCTACACATAGAAGAGGTCATCATATTCTATAACGATGGTTGTAAGCCTCCATATGAGCGCTGGAAATTGAGCTCAGGATCTCTGGAAGTCCTCCTAACTGTGGACCCATCTTTCTAGCCCCTAGTCAGGGCATTTCTATCATAGCAGTATGAATTGAGCCAATATCCTCAGAGCCAGTAAAACAGCAGGAGTAGGGGAAGGGGCCACCCTTTATTTAAAACCTTAAAGCGATGCTCTTACACAGAAAATATACTACAGTGTCTCACCATTTGCTATTGGTCTGGTTTCATCTTGAGAAACAGATGTCAGAGCACCAGCTTTTTCTATGTACCAGTTAGATAGGAAAGCCACCATACATGCATGTTAGGGATTAGAGGCCATATTTGCAACAACATTTTACTTATTTTACTCTCTTTAAAATTGATTACTTACACTTTATTGAACCTAAGGACTTAGAAGCAGAATTTCCCAAGGACCTGAATTACCAGACACACTGCCCTAGACGGACATGTATACACTAAGCATAGAGGATGAAGGTGCATCAGGCAGGAGCTAGCAGACATAGCAGGCAGCACGTGGGGTGCTTCTGTGCTCTGCTATTCTCTCTTTTCATCCGCCATCACACCGCTTTCCTCTCCCAAATCTGGAGGACAGTTCCTTCACACTTGATTTATCTCTTCTGCATTTAAAAGGCTGATTCTTTAAAATCAATGAGTGCATATATACATAGTATTTTGTTTAATTTATGTGTATGCATGTATGCACTAGCTTGTCTTATTTGTACCACCCTCATGCTTATGGAAAACAGAAGAGGGCGTTGGGTACGTTGGGACTGCAGTTACACTCAGGCACTAGCCTCCTTAGGTAGACACTGGGACCTGGCTCCAGGCCCTCAGAAAGAACAGAAAGTGTTCTTTAAATGCTGGGGTATCTCTTCAGCCCATAGAAGAATTTTCAGACCCTTTCCACTATGGTAGAAGCCCACTGTCACTGACACAACACTGCTCTGTTTTCAATTTTATCCCTGTGTATTTTTCGTTGGTAGATATTTAAAGTAAGCTCACTTACTAGCTGGCTAGAGAGATGACTCAGCCAGCAAAGCATTCGCTATAGATTTATAAACTGAGTAGGATTCCCAGAACCCATATAAATCCCAGGTGAGGTAGCACATACCTGTAATCAAACCGCTTCTTTAGCAAGATGTGTCTCACAGGCAGAAGTATTACCAAAACCCCACAGGTCAGCAAATATAGTATATGTGGAGGCAAAGACCAAGAGACCTGATCGCAAACAATGCAAAAGGCGAGGACCAAACCTGAAGTTTGGCTGTGACCTCCATGCATGTGCTCCTGTATACAAGCGTGCACTTACATGTGCACATACACACACAGATTGAAAACAAAAGGTTGTCACACAGCAAAACCATACATGCATAAAAGAAGCAAAATATTTTAGTTATATGAAAGCTCAGAAAAGAAAATTCCCCAAAGCAATACAGTGATGAGTGGGATTACCAGGGATAATGTGTGAGCAAAATATTTTGGCATGTGTACACAAACTTAGACATACACATGATGTAAATATACAAGTACATATAAACATGTACATGCACATGCACATACATGGCCATGAATGTATACATATAAAGGTACATATATGTGTACATATAAGGGTTTTACTTATTTTCGTGTGTGTGTGTGTGTGTGTGTGTGTGTGTTTCACATGTGTGCAGTTGCCAACAAAAGCCTGAAGACATCAGATGCCCTGGACCTTGGGTTACAGGTTGTAAGACACCTAATATGGGTGCTAGGAACAAAACTCAAATTCTCTGGAAAAACAGTAAGGACCTTTAATCACGGATCCACGTTTCCAGCCGATCTTACTGAATGTTGAAGAAATTATTTACATGTATTTATTTATGTGTTGTATGTGAGGTCACACAGGCCCCACAGTGTTGGTGTACTTTTTAAAAAACGATCTCATTTACATTTTTTATATCTCTTTCTCCCTACTCCACCCCAATCCTGTCCAACCTCCCAACACCAGGTAGGAGAAGAAAAGGGTGAGTGACAGAGGGGTTGCAGTTCTCTTAGCTGCTTCCTGCTGGTTAGGGTCGTTGGGTTCCTTAGAGCCACTCCACTCCTATTTTCAGAAGATCTCCAACTTTTAGTCTCACTTCATCAACAGCAACCAGGAGCCACAGGGGGAAGCACCAGCAGCCTTGTTCTTTCTCGTAGCTCCCCACCAGTCTCTGGGCTCTGGCATTTATTCTCTCTCAAGAGTCTTAAGATTTCAGCTCTTTGCAGCTGACAAAGAACTCCTCTCAGAGCCTGCATGAGGCGAAATAGTTGGCTGCTTTGGACCATCTGAATCAGTTCAACATCCCACACCTGGGGTTAAAACAGAAAACATGTTTTTATCCACAACACCATAGCATACATACGGAGGTCAGAGGATGCTTAAGAGATAGTCTCTTATTTCCACATTGATCCAAGGAATCAAACTCGGGTCCTCAGGCTTGATTACAAGAGACAATTTAATCCACAAAGTTGTCTTATGACTTCCACTTTCAAGGTTTATACATGTATTCCCCCCCAATCATGCACATACATGCATACAGTAATAATTTGTAAAAAGAAAAAAAATAGAAATAAAAATTAGGAGTAGAACACACTGAGAATTAATATGTAACTTATCTCACGTTCAATTGCTGTGACTAAACACCTGAGTTAATCTTATGTTTTGCTGTGGTTTGGAGGAGAAACATCCCCCACAGGCTCATGTATTTGAACAGAAAGTCCCCTGTTGGAAGACATGTCTAGTGAGGTTCATGGAACCTTTAGGAATTGAAGCCTTGCTGGAGAAAGCAGACTGCTGGGAAAGGGCTTTGAGGGTCTGTAGCCTGGCCCTACTTCCTGATTTATTCTGTCTGTTCCCTGTGTGTAAATGAAACATGATCAGCTTGCTTCCTGCTCTTGTCACCAAGCCTTTCCTTTCCATGCTATGTCCCCTGTCCTTCCAGAACCATAAGCTAAAATATAGTTCCTCTATTTGGAAAACATAAGGAGCAAAAGTGAGAAATTACTCACGTAGTGAAAATGTAGCAGATAACTTGTATATCTCCACATATCACAGCTTTGAGGATGTGGGCACGAACGAAGCAGCTTTGTTTCTCTGTGCCTTACCCCTTATACTGCAAATATGGCATAGCCTAGGATTTCTACTTCTTTAGAAGGAGAGGGAAATGATATTTCAATAGTCTTCCATTCTACCCAGCCTCATGGAACCTAACCTTGGAGAATGCCAGTAGAAGTCCATGTGAATCTAAGTAGACAACATTTATTTTCAATGATTTAGTCAAAAAAGAACTCCAAATATGAATTTAGAAAAATCCTAAGCCCTCTGACAGTAAATAAATCCTTTTACTTTCATTCTCACTGTATACTTCATGTATCTGCTAAGTAGGTGGAAGTCACAAAGAATGAGTTACTTCATCTTCATTATTCTTTTTTTCTTGGTCTGGAGTACAAAGTATTTTTATGTTATTCCACTTGAGATTTATGGATATCATATGTTGAGGAAAAAAAATCACTGAAAGTTCTAGGAATAATTCATTAACCACTGGTTTACAGTAGACATTCAGATGTTTGTAGAATTATCGTTTTGAAAGAGTATAGTGTTTCCCATGAGTATTTGTTTTGACCGTGATGGAGATTGTAAAGCGATGCTCTGAATTCCTCCTGACCCCAAGACTTTATGCTATGATGAGTGTTCCATTGGCCTTTGTGTTTGTTTGTGTTGGATAGAAAAAATACTGATACCCAGTATGATTTTGCCTTGACCTTTAAATACATGCCTATAAAGAGCTAGTTGAAAGGCTTGGAAAGAAATTCACTTTATTCAACAACTACATGCTATGATCACATTTTCTGCAGCTTTGTGTGATGTCCAGGAGACTTTGCCAAGCTTTCCTTTGATGATCAGTCAGTCAGCATGTTTTTCAGAACATCTCATAAATTTTCCTAGTACTCTTTGCTTTTGAAGCTTCTGAACCCTTTTATGAGAAGTCAGTGAGTAGGTCATCAAGGTTATTTTTGTTTTCAACAGACTTCTTTATTGCAGATAACCAGGCTTCTATAATTTCTAAAATCTTCAAACTATGTGTTGTTAAATTATTATCATTAGGTTTTCTCCACAAAATTGATGTAATACTTCAGTACAATTATGTGTATTAACATACCCATTATCCAGGATTTCTGACTGGCAGGGTCAAGAAAGTCACCATCCTTGTCTTTATAGAGGATTCTGATATGTTATTTATAAAAATAAAATAGCTGGAGGCCAGAAAGTGAAACATTGTGAAGTGTGGACCCTTTGTTAGCAGAACTCTGAGGTGACCTCCACTGCTTCTTTCCTTGAGGTATTCATACTCCCATAGCTCCTTCCAAGAATGAGTAAGGAAAAGGAATAACCAATAGGATACTGTAGAAATTGTGGCATTTGGAATCATAGGTGCTAGACTACTTCAGGAAAGATAGTGCAGTATCTGCCTTGATATTATGAATCAATGGAAAAAAAAAATCCTCTCCACACAATGAGCCTATAAGCCATGGGGTGAGTAACTATGTTCTAATATCAGTTATGGGTAGATGGCCTTCTTCACCTCAACCTTCAAGTAAGTGAAGCTCTCTGGCCACCATTTTTACTGTGACATTGAGTTATTCTGTCAAAAAGGATGCAGCTAAGCCATTCCTGAATGCTTGTCCCATGGGAACTATGAGTAAAAAAATTTATGTATTGTGTTTTAAGTTATTTTAATTCAGGTTACTTTGTCATATAGCTACATACAACTAACATAGCTCCATCATTTAAATACATATAAACAAAATTTCTAAAGATTAACAAGGCAGGCAAAAGTATCAAACGCTTGATATCAGCATCAGTGAGGTGTTTTCCACTGGCTTAATTTCAAGCTGAGAGGCACTGATGGTTTAGGGCTTCTGCGAGGAAGAAATTATTTTTGTTTTAATGTGTCTCCTGGTACCTTGCTCATGCCTCAGCAAATGACTCCACATTCATTTATTTGTACACTGTCAATGATGATTATAATTATCAGAATAATAACAACAGTAATGATAACAATAGAAAAGTAGATGTGAAGTATGGAGGAAAACAGGTTGATGAGTCTTGTGAAAACTTAGGGGCGGTAGTGGGAGAAACAATAGATAAAACTGTATCATATACACATATGAAATCTATAAAGAATAATTTAAATATTATTTTATAGTGCTAATTGTTTTTTGGTGTTAAAATATAATTGTGCTGAATTTTAAAAGGGAGGAGCATTTTATAATTGTATATAATTTATAAAAAGGAGATGTAAAATACTGGAAATATATGATCAGGTTAAATTGAAAATGTCCTATATAAATTTGTTTTAGTCAGTTTTTCCGAGCATTAGGAGAAGGGAAACTGCATTAGGTAGAGTCCTTTTCTTGGAAACAATAGAATGTGAATTTTACAAGCTAGAGCAAAAATTATTTGAAAGTTCTAGGTATAACTTATAGAATCATAGGAATACTGGTACAATTAGTTCTCTAAAGGAAAGGGATCAGAGCTTCCTCTGGGACCTCATATAAAATTCATAAGCAGCTCCTTTTGGGAAGTAGCCAACATCTGAACTTTTGAGCATTCTTCTAAACAAGATTCACCTCAGTCTATGAGTAAACTGTTTAGCTGATTCCGTGATTTCGGAGTGAGACATGTCCGGGTGAGGGCTATGCATTGTCCCTAGGTCCTCCCGTTGAAAAGCGCTTGCCAAGAAAGAGTCCTGTCAGAAACTGATCAACAGCTTCTTTTATTTTTCCAGGAGTTCCCTCAGGATTCATTCCTTTCCCTTGCCCACTCTCCCAAGGCCCCTTGCTCCAAGTTCTCATAGGCCTCTGCTCCTGACCTCAGCTCTGTCCTATTTTCTATATAAGGGATTTATCTTTAATTTTTTATTAACTATAAACTCCATAATGGGAGAAACCTGTCTGGTTTGCTCACTGTGAGTTTCCTCAGCACTAAGCATAGTTCAATAGATACAGTACCAACTCTTTTAACATAATCCAGTCCACATCTTGTTTTTTCAACATTTAAAAAATAGTTTTGATGCCTGGCTGCACATATGAATCATCTGGAGATCCTTTATAAAATGTTCATGAGGAACCTCCATTCTAGAACAATTAAAGCAGAAACTTAGCAGAGTCATCCAGGCATTCCTTCAAAAGACGCTTGGGTATTTTGAAAAGTAAGTATTTTATATATGTATGTATTATGTCATTGTGACTCCTACTCTTTGTTTTCCTAATATCGTAGAAATTCTTGCATGACTAAAGTATCTTTTTGTTTTCCTTTTTAGATCTTAGTAAGCCCCCCCTTCTTTTTCGGTACATGGTTTTCTGATAATACACTTATTCTAAGCATTGCCCACATAACTTCAGAACTGGAATTGGGTGCAAGAGCAACTGACCACTTGTTATGTGGACTCAGCAGCTGGCTCTTTGACCTCCCTAACCCCCATGGGAGGAGCAGCCTTGCTAGGCCACAGAGGAGGACATGGCAACCAGTCCTGGTGAGACCTGATAAGCTAGGGCCAGATGGAAGGGGAGGAGGACCACCCCTATCAGTGGACTTAGAGAAGGACAGGAACGAGATGAGGGAGGGAGGGTAGGATTGGGAGGGAATAAAGGAGGGGACACAGCAATAATACAAAGTAAATAAACTGTAATTAATATAAAAAATAAAAATTTAATTAAAAAATTTGAAGTCTTTTTCTTTATCATTTCCCTGACCTCATAACGGAAACAGAAGAAAGAACATGAAACCATTCATAAATGGTCAGTGATTGAATGACTCAGATTCACGTAACAGAACTTTGACAAAACTCTTGAACAAAAGCATATGTGTTGTTACTAGGTGATGAAGATGTGCTTGGAGGTGGCATGGAAAGAGAGGGCATTGAAACCCTCACTGTTCTATACCATGCTCTATGTATTTCTTCCATGTGCTAGTTTCTAGGTGTAACCTATATACTCCCCTATCAGTGGACTTAGAGAGGGGCATGGGAGGAGATGAAGGAGGGAGGGTGCAATTGGGAGGGAATAAAGGAGGGGGCTAAAGCTGGCATACAAAGTGAATAAACTGTAATCAATAAAAAAAATTAAAATTAAAAAATTATAACTGTAAGCATAGTGGTTTCATTAGGTCTATGAGTCGATCAGATAAATTATGAAACCAAGGAAAGGTCAAACAAGCCTAACAAATGGTTGTTATCCAGAAGTTCCTGAAGACCCTGTTTCTCTTTGGTATCTGAAGTGAAAGTAAACAAGTAGAGTCTTTAATCCTTTAGATCTGTTCTCACTCTGGGCAGTTCATGCTGACATAGCATAGTCTTCTAGACATGACAGATGGTACTGAAGAATTACTAAAAAGAACGTTATAACTGCTACACAAAGTTTATGGTCAACTGATTGGTAAATTTCTTTAAAGTCATATCTTCATGCATGGTGTTAACAGATGACTGGAGAAGGCATCATAAGACAGAGGTACTTTTAATCTATGAATTAAAAAACTGCTGCATAAAAGACAGACTTTTTATCTTGAAACTGAAATGTAATTACAACATTTTCTCTTTCTCTTTTTTCCAACACACACACACACACACACACACCAGCTGCTTAGCCCAAATAATGTTACTTGTCCATGTGTAAGTTCAGGCTGTCCTCTTGGTATTGGCTAATGGGGGTCTCTTGCCTGGGAAAGGTTATTTGTTCCTGCTGTAGGTATTTAATAGTTTCCTGTAGTTCTTTGTCTAGACTTGGAGCCTCCCCATGAGATTTTTCTCTTCCTTGTTGGGCTGTTACTGTTGTCATCCTTGTCGTTCTCTTCTTCAGGTAGCTACGTTGCTGGGACTTCACGGATGCAGCTTCCCTGTCTTTTCACGGATACAAAGTCTTGCAGAAAATGCCTGCTTGCCCTGGCTCTTACAATCCTTCTGCATGCTTTTCCATGAGGTTCCCTGGGACTTATGTAGAGGAGTTGTGTTGTAAGTGTATCATTTTGGACTAGGAAAAACATGGTCACTTGTTCTCTGCATTTTGATAAGTTATACTTTTCTGTAATGGTCTCTGTTTCAAAAAAAAAAAAGAAGTTTCTCTGTTGCTGGAGGCAAGCTGCCCTTGTCTGTGGGTATAAAGGTAAATATTTATGATGCAGTCAGGAATATGCAGTTCAGTATAGTGGGACTTGTAGCTTATTATCAACGATCCATAGTTAGGCTAGGGTTTGGCTAGAGTTTTCAGTACCAAGCATGCTATCCTACTTGCTGAGTGGACCTTAAAAGATTTCATCTTATTCCAGTCAGGATAGCAAAGATCAACCAAACAACCCAACAACAAATGCTAGGGTGGGTTTGGGGCCAATGGAAAGTGGTTTAAAAACTGGCTGAGCTACTGTGGAAATCAATGTGCAGAATAGTCAAAAACCTAAAAGTAAATAGACTGTATGGCTCAGGTATACTACTCCTTTACATACGCCAACTGACCCCTCCGATATGGATACTTACTCAAACGTGTTAACTAATACTTTAGTCCTAGTAACTAAGAAGTGAAAACAGCACAAATGTCCTTCTTCTAAGGAATGGATCATAAAAAATTATCTGTACATTTTATGGAATACTATTCATCTGTAAAAAAATAAAATCATGAAATTTGCAGGCAAATAGGTGAAGCTAGAAAAAAAAATTATATTGAGTAAGATAACTCAGTCCAAGGATGGCAAACATCGCAAGCTCCCTTTCATTCCTTGTTCCTAATTGCAAATCTTCAGATGTTACCGTGTAACCTGGAATAACCACAAAATCCAGGAAAGTAAAAAAGGATCATTCGGTGGATGGGTGGGAGAAATAGAGAGGTAATAGCAAGACACAAATGATCTGAGAGAATACATGGGAAAATAGGGGTCCAACTCAGAAGTTAGCGAGAAAATACAGAAGAAGGAGAGATGAGGTAAAACAATAAAAAGGAATCGTATTATTATCTCTTCACCTAAGTTACACATAATACATATTAGTCTATTTGTTGACATAAACACATATGTAAATATATACATATAGACAAATGCATCGTACATACGTCCAGTTTAAATGAGATTTTTCTACCTTGGCTGGCAAGGCTCCTTCCCAGAGCCATAGACTGTTTAGCGAAAACCTTAATTCCAAGCATAAGAATCTCCTTACAAGTTGTTGATGAGGAAAGTCCAAGAAATTCCAGAACATTAGAGGCTATCAGCTCTTTCCTGGTGTATCCAGGAAGTTGAAAGTCAATCTTTATTTCAGAGTACACCATAAATTATGGACACCAAACCTGGAGTATCCAAGCTGGCTTAACTTCCACATATCCTCTCTGAGGACTAGGTTTCATGGTACCCGTAGGTAAGATGCAGAATCAAGGGAGGGAAGCAACAAACAATCCTATCCAATTACAATGCCCATGAACTACAAAAATGACCACTATGTCACAATAACTTTAAGGATGCAGTTGGAGCGCTCATATTTTGTCACTAACAAAGAGCTCTCTAATTGGGCTTAAGGACCACTCAACAAGAGAGAAATAAAGCCTAATACCAGACACCTAGCAAGAATGAGATATTCATTAAGCCGCTTGCCCTCTGAAATATATGCCACTTTTGCTATAATGACAGACAATCTATAAGAGGTTGAGTGTGTCCTGAAATACCTTTGGATACTAAATGAAAATAATTATATAAATGCTGAGTTGTTGTTCAATAGTTATTACCTTTATTATTGCCCTTCCTTCTAGGAATGTCTAATAATAAGCTGAATCATCATGCTCATTAATAATGAATTAAGGACTTTGGTGGGTCTCCTAAAAATTCCTTATCTACTAGAAATTAGTTAAATATTTATCAAACTTTGATTTTTAAGAATTCAGTAATTCCTTAGTTTTTGGAAATAAGCAAACAGTGTTGTTTAGCATATCTCCATTGCCTAGAAAAGTGCCTGATATATAATAAGGGATTTATTTTAAATGAAAGATTTGAATTTTAAGGAATGAATACAGAAAAGTGACGGTAGAGTTACTTTCAAGTATCTTTGAGACAACTAAAGAGATACAAAGTGACTATATAAAGCGATCTAATTGTAGTGACTAGTTAAAAGAACAGGAGAACTATGGCCTTTCATGGCCACTGAAGTCTGCGTGGATGATTTAATGAACAGGTGGACTTCAGAGGTAGAGATGATGAAACTGTTTTAAAACAGGATGTAAAGGTTCTCCTATTCTGAGATTTTTTTTTTTCAAATAAGAAAAAAAAAATGTTTCTATCACAAAATAACCATGGAACACACTGGATGCCATTTCATGAGTTTCGTTCTTCATATATATTTTTGTCAACTCTAGGGTCTTGTCATGAATCCTGGCACCGGTGAAAATATTTAAGGGTCCTAGTTTGTTCATGGATCCTTTGAGAAAAAAAATATCTTTAGATTGGCTTTTGTTGTATTATAGTTTTATTATAGATTTTATTTTTAAAAATAAAATCACTTTTTTCTAATTAGCGACTTTTTAAAAACTATTATGTTGCTAGCTTAAAGAACTAATTCAAACAATTATCCAGTACCCAACTCTACATGTTAGTTAACTTCTGTACAGTTGGACTGACCAATCTGAAGCAAAAAACTTCACTTTGAGGTTTTATCCTTCACTATCAATTATATTTTTTCTTTTTTAATTAATTTATTTTTTATAAATTACAGCTTATTCACTTTGTATCACAGCTATAGCTGCCTCCCTCCTCTCCTCCCAATCCATCCTTGTTCTTTCATCTTCTCCCATGCCACTCCCCAAGTCCACTGATAGGGGAGGGCCTCCTCCCCTTCCTTCTGATTCTAGCCTAAGTCTCATCAGGACTGGCAGCATCATATTCCACTGTGGCCTGATGAGGCTGCTCCCCCATCAGAAGGAGGTGATAAAGGAGCCAGCCACTGAGTTCATGTCAGAGACAGTCCCTGTTCCCATTAGGAGGGAAGCCACTTGGGTACTGACCTGCTATGACTGCGTCTGAGTAGAGGTTCTTGGTTATCTCCATGCCTGGTCCTTGGTTGGAGTATCAGTCTCAGAAAAGACCCCTGTGCCCAGATTTTTTGGTTCTGTTGCTCTCCTTGTAGAGCTCCTGTCCCCTCCAGGTCTTTCTATCTCCCCCTTCTTTGATAAAATTCCCTGCACTCTGCTTAAAGTTTGACTATGAGTCTCAGCATCTGCTTTGATACCTTGCTGGGTAGAGTCTTTCAGAGGTCCTCTGCAGTAGGCTCCTGTCCTGTTTTCTGTTTTTTTACCTCTTCAAATATCCATCCCGTTTGCATTCCTTATTTTTGTACTCACCACAGAAAATGAGTTGAAAATAGAAAAAAAAAACATTATTGCCAAATATTTCACATATGGCCACAAAAACATATGAACAAATTAATTTCAGAAATGTTTCATACAATAACAAGTAGATGTCCTAGGTCTGACACAGTGTATTTAAAGATAACATAAGAAACCATAGGTCAAAGGACCAGTCACATAATACTGCCCCCCACTGAAGACATCCACAGAAAGAATAGGTGATAGTCCATACATCTTATCAACTATGGGCCTGTGTTCCTATACTCACATCAATTGATTTGGTAGAATGGCTCATAGAACTCATAGAACTCCTGTGTTTATTGACTTAATGATAAACACTACACAAAAATGTACGGTGAAAATGAAAGGAACAAGTAAGGCATGGGATGATTAGGTATATACTCAGGGAAGGCTCTCTAGAAACGTTCACAGGCTTTGTTATAAAGGAGGTCATTCAGACCTTGCACTTTGAGGTTGCCTAGAAGCTTTACTATGAAGTCATGATTATCTATAGCACTGGGCATTGCTGATCAACTCAATCTTATAATCCCCTTCTCTCCAGAGGTTCAAGAAATAGGCGCTAAAAGCTCCTATTCACTAAACACATGATTGTTTGTCCTAGCAACCTGCTTCCTTCACCTCATCTACCGGCTGTCCAGGAGCCCACCAAGAGATGCCCATTACTTGTGAAATTCCAAGGTAGTAGAGGAGGTATCAGGATCCAAGCTCAAATAGTAAATAATAGGATGAATCACAGTCTTTAAGTAGGTGTCTTCAAATATATCACGAGACAAATCAATGGTCCAAGGAAAAAGGACAAATACTGAAAAAGAATCTTCTTCTAGCATGCCTGTTATCAGAAAATTACAGGGGCTTTAGGAAGCTTGTATAAGGGACCATAAAAATATCATGTGCACATATTCTTATTATTTCACTGTGTCCATGAATGTTACGGAGATGAATGCATGAAAGATAGTTAGGATACTGTGAATAGGTTGGCCTGACTTAAAAAAAATAGGTAAATGAAAATCTGAACCTTCATTAATAATATGGGACAAACTGTATGCAGAGTGTGAGTTTATCCTAGATTTGATGGATTAAGAAATATGGCAGACAGATTTGATTAACATGTTGAAAAGAATCTCAATCTAGGAAGTCATGAAATATTTCCTCTAGGAGAAAAATGAAAAATCATTTCTAGGATGAGAGAAATATATATATTAAAATGAGAGGCTGGTTACTACTGGGTGGAGCTCATTATCTGCTTCAGGAAATTAAGGTTGACAAAATCTGACTTTTGAGACAGGGCTGGGATCTGCTTCATGGCTGCTCTGATAAATACAGTTCTGAGTTATATTTGAAACAGCAAAAGTATGCTATATTCTTTTCTCTTATCTTATTTTTCATGATAATGAATATATTTTTTACCATTGCTAAATGGGTTCTTATTTTACCACAAAACAAAGGAAAAGAAAACCTCATGAGGCCTGATAGAATAAGGGCAAGTAGTAGGAAATGAGGACTATCAGTAAACTAGGCGAGGGATATATGGAGGGAAGAGGAAGGAAAGGAGGGGCTGGGAAGAGAAGACAAAGAGAGCTACAGCCAGGATACATAGTGAATAAATTGTAATAAATAATAATAATGATAATGATGATGATAACGAAAAAAGAAAAGAGCTGAAGAATTGGATCCTCAATCATGCCTTGACATAGAATAGACATCTCACTAATTCTTAATTGATAGGTCAAATTAAAGCATTTATTTTAGTTATGTTAAGCTAGGAAGTCAAGGGAAATATAAGAATTAAGCCTGGTTTCCCAAGATTATGTTAAAACCAAGGTCTTTTTCATTCTATGTATCAGGAATATTCTATACACCAATGACTTTCATTCATAATATTGCTGGAAATTTCATTTGCAGTCTGAGGCCGCCAAAAATGATAAATACCAGATTTGATATGGCAAAAACCACCCGTTGCTTATATAAGGTTAAAATCTTATGGAAAAAAAGCTATAATCTGAATGTTTGGAAATGCTGTAAAAGTAAAACTGAAATATGGAAAATTATAATTTTTCCTCAGGGCAACATGATAGAGATTTTAATCTGTGAGGGAATCCTTAGTTTCTGAAAGTCAGGCTAACATAAAATAGAACCTAAACCAAAATTAATCTGAATGAAAGAATGTGTCAAGTTGTCTTTCCTTCACATGTTTGGATGTTTTAGGAAACATCCATAGTTGGACTTGAACAGAAATTTGAATTATAAAACAAATAGATTGAAATTTTTTAAAATCATAATATATCACCATCAAAATTTTACATTGCAAGACAGATTTATTTTGTTTGATTTATTTGCAGTGGCATATGAATATGTATATTAAGAGCAAGATTTAGAAAGAGGTAGTAATAAATTGCATGAAAAAAGGTTTCAGCTAAACATCTCACTACTGCTGAGACAGAGCAGTGATTTTTATTAACCTTTAAAAGCAACGATACTCACCTTTTCAACTAAATATTATAACTACACAAGTGTGTAGTTACAAACAGAGCCTTATCATCTTCCTTCAGTATAATATGATTTGATAATCATTTTAAAGTTACTTTTCAGACTTAGTAGGTAGCTGAGAGGGTAAGAATGCTTGGTACACACACATGTCGATTTCAAATTCCCCATCACCCATGTAAAAAGCCAAGTATGGCTTCAAGCACATCTGTAGCGAAAGGAAATAGAGAAAGGAGGGCTGCTTTCTTACAGTCAAGATCCAAGTTCAGAGAGAGACAGTCTTTCAAGGGATTAAGGCAAAAAGGGATAGTTCAGAACACCAGTTTTAGACACTCGCATGCAACCACTGCTACTACTATTTCTGGCTATTGCTGCTGCTGCCACTGCTGCTGTTACTGTCTGCTGCAGCTGCTGTTACTACTGATAACACATAATACTATTTAGGCATATGTAGTAGGTGATTTTTTAAAAAAAAATTATTTATTGTTTTACTATTAAGAGATAAAAATACATTATTTTCAACATTAACATTTTACACGGGGAAACTGAGATTCCTGCAAATTTGTCTGAAGATACTCACCTAGAAGGCTATATCGTTCTGCTCTAAAACTCACAAAATTAATTGTTACATTGTCTGTATCTTGTATGTGTAGTCTACCTCATGAAGGGTAGTATATTCGTTTCTTTTCTCGATAGCGTGACAAAAGAATTTTATGATAAAAGTAGTATTTTGTCTCACGGTTCAAGGATAGACTCCATCAGGGTGTATAATTTGTAACCAAGGTGCATGAGATATCTGACTAATGTGTTTCTGGAGCCAGGAAGCAGAGACCACTGGGTACCAGCACTCAGCTTGCTCTCCCGGTCCATGCTTAAATTTAGATTCTTTCCACCTCAGCTAACACACTGAGGAAGGTCCCTCACAGACATGCCCAGTGGTTTCTCTCCTAAGTGATTTCCACGTACATCAACATCAATATTAGCCATCAATAAATCCATCAGAACTGAGTCTGTGAAATGATTTCTTCACAAAAACGAACAACAACAGAAAAAAAATATTTTGCAGTCCCATGTAAGACATATTGCTTCAGAATTTCTGGCTCTGAGAAGCCAGATTATGTTGAGTTCTTAAAGTTCAGAAAACAATGGTAATGTGCAATCCTCTGTTTCTGTTCTCCATTATCTTTGCAGAATACTAGGGAACTGGCTTCATTATACCTACTTTTCTAATAAGAAAATTAAAGTTTACAACTTTATCCAAAGTCACATAGCCAGTGAAAAATCCAGCTTTTAAACTCAGTTTGCTGATTTCCACAGCAAAGACATATTTCATAGCCACTAAGTTGCTTTACTTCAGAGGAAATAAGTACATCTTTTTATATCAATAACTCCTCAAAATCTCTCAACAAAATACAGTAACATTGACAGCTTTCAGAATTTCAAAAAATGTTATTAAAAAGTATATATGTTCTAATTATTATTGCAATTAATCCACATATTCAATTGAGCATATTATATTATTTTATTCCTGAATAGTCTATTTCCAAAGCCTATGATACAATTTTTCTAACTCTACTGGACAAAAAAACAAAACAAAACAACAACAACAACAAAAAAAACATAAAAGGCCCAAGTCATGCATCATCCTTCTACAAAATTAGGGAGTAAGATTCTGTGCTGTTTTAAAGGCTATTGATTGTTTACCAGTAAAATGTTTTCTCATTTATTTTACCTTGCAAGGTACAAAGCCCAGGCATTTAATTTTTTTATGGCTTGGAGGCTAGGGAAATACTGGAAAGCTAACTTTGTGTTTGGGTCAAATAAAGCTTCTTTTCAATTAGGCAATATAAATTTCAGTTGTCCTGTTAGAGCCATTAAGAGAAAGGATGTGATTCAAGGTTCTAAAGTTAAGT
Source organism: Psammomys obesus (assembly GCF_907164565.1). Taxonomy (NCBI): domain Eukaryota; kingdom Metazoa; phylum Chordata; class Mammalia; order Rodentia; family Muridae; genus Psammomys; species Psammomys obesus. Next base: position 15,679,959 of record NW_026596134.1, on the reverse strand, counting down.
ATTGTTTCCCATCATTCTCCAAAATGCACATTGCATCTCTTTGCCAAATGAAGAAAGGCCTTCACAGTCCTGGAAAGTGCAATGTTACACCACTACCTCATGGCTTCCCCAATCTATGGTCAGGAACCACTCAGCTACTTACCATAAACTCAGTGGTTCATTTGCCAATGGCAGTTGGTAAGACTCTTTGAATGGGAAGTATAGACTAAACAAAAATCATGTAGGTCGGGCCGAAAACGATAGGTATAGATTCTTGATTTTCCATATAGGTCCTAGAATTTCAAACTCCCTAGAGATGGAAAGGTTTGGTGCCTATGATTCTGTTCTATATTCATGTCAAAACTACTGAATGTCTGGAAGAAGATTTAATGTCGGTGATCAGTGTTCCAAAATTCAGCAGAATGCTGGATGCATCATTTTCATCAGTAAAAGAGGTGATAGTTTATGTTTCGGGCCCTTCTCAGTCTTGACATATGTAAACCCTGGAAAGTTCCCAAGATGAATACTATCTATAATGGTTATCAGTAATTTTCAAATGGCTTGGATCTTAGATCACCTAAGAGACAAGCTTCTGGTTATCACAGTGGGGGATAATCTAGGTTAAGTTAGTCTATGTGCAAGCCTATGGGAGAGTATCTTGATTGTGTTCCTTGTTGCAAAGAAGTCCCTCTTAATTGAGGGCAGTACCAATACTTACACAAGAGGTCCTGGACTGTATAAATAGAGACAGCGGAGAACTACCATGTATGAAACTAGGAACCAAAAGCAACATTTTCCCCCTTAACTTGCTTTTATTAGAGTAGTTTATTACAGCAACAAGAAAATGAAATAAGATACAGCCCAGTGAAAAAGTTCATCTCTGTCTTCTTATCCATCTTATATCACCACGGAGACAATCTAGATGTTCATATCATACTACATCTTTACAACATATAGCACATGTATTAAAATAATTATTTCCTCCAACTATTTTTTACATTTATTTATTTACTCTCTTTCTGTGTCTGGGTGTGTATGTGTATGTATAAGTGTGTGTTTGTGTAACTTTCACGTGGTGTTTAGAGTATCACCTTCAGAGGTCATTTCTGTCCTTCAATCATGCGGTCCCTTCCCAGGGATCAAACTTTAAACCTAGATCTCTCAAATTCGGCAAGCACCTTTACCTCATGAGCCGTTTCTCCATTTCTCATCCAGTTGCTATCAATAATTATTTAATAAGTGGAAAAACATGTGGGTGATACTACAGAGCAAAGGCTGACTAATTGTTCTTGTGTAATAATCAAGGTATACACCTCCTTAATTCATCAACCTACAATAGATCAGCAAGTAACAGAGAACTAATGTGAATAGTATTCTTACTGTTCAGAAAGTTGGCTCTATAAAGAAATAGCTATTTTCCTATCACAACAGTGTCAACACCTGGTAAATACAATTAAGCTCATGTTCTGTCTGGGAGTCTGGGCAACTATGGGGTGATCAAGAAACTCTTCAATCCATCAGTGGCCTGAAAGGAACAGAATTGTTTGTGAAACATTTTCCAGCTGCACAATAAAAAGGTAGACAGTCCCAGCTTATCAAAAAGCTAAGGAACTGCTGAATGCATTTGTCCAACACAAAAACATATCCTCCTCTTTGATTTATCTGTCCATCACTCGAACACAAAGATGTCTTAACACGAAAACAAGGATCACAAAGCTAAAACCTGGCTGTACGGTTTGGACAGAAGCCATATAACACTTTAACTCATGCACAGCGCTGGGTGTGTGCATTGGGGCATTAATTACTTGTCCTTACCAGGTGCAGTCCTAATGATTAGAAGTCCCAAAATTAATAAACATGACCCCAGTTTCTGAAAAATCTCACCACTTAAGAAGACAGAACTGTAAACATATCATTAAAATAGAGATGCCACCACAGATTATGTCCAAAGCAGAAAAGGAACACAAAGAAAAAGGGAATAAAAGAGAGGCCAGAGGCACCTTCTGATAATGACCAGGAATGACGCTGTCAGTTATTTTATTACAAATTCTAAAAGGGCATATTCAGGAGAAACAGTGACCATGTACTTGCTAAGAAGAAGGTGAAGGACAAGGAGAAAATGCACTGCTGCCCATTCATTCAAATTATGACATGTAACAAATTATGAAATGTAACACTGGAAAAGAAAATGATATTTATTTGATGAGATTTAAAAAAACTGGGGAAGGGGCTACAGCTGCAATACAAAGTGAATAAATTGTAACAAATAATAGCAATAAAGAAAAAAGATTTTAAAACTTTAAAGTGTTCAAATTGTATCAAATATGATTTTTTAAATGTTGAAATCATATTCTCCCTTGTGTAGCTAAAATTTACAGTTTCTTTAAGACCACAAATTTCACTGTGTCTATAGTTGTGTAGGCCTCACACATATGACACCTGACCCTGCTTTCTGAACTATTAAGAGAACTGTTTTGGATTTGTTTGGCCTGAGAATGAGCAGTAGGTACTCAGTGGTTCTTGCAGTGGGAAACAAATCAACAGAAACAGAATCAAGTGGGAGTTTTACAAAAAGGAGTCTCATGCTACCACAGAGAACCAAGTCAGTGTGTCATCACATACTGAGACAGCAGGGTGTGGGAGAGGGAGACAACCAGCAGCGGGAGAAAGGGAGCTACAAGGAGACACTCTGAGATCTAAAGTGAAGACTACAAATTCACATGGGTCAGATGGAATAGATGAAGCCCTTACTTAAACTGTTTGCATTGTTCAGATAAAAGCAATGGGACAAAAAGAAACGGTCCCAACGGAGGTCCAGACCTTAACAAAAGTCAAAAGGGTGGGAAAGTGTGTCTAAGCAGTTATTTGAGCATGTGAAATAGAAAGATTCCCCAGAGCTTCCAGTTTTGATAGCGTTGTGGAGTCACAACCCATTATGCCTCACAAGCAAAGCCACTTATCTGATCTCCTGTGTTCCACCTACGAAGCTCTGGGGAAAACCGCATTGATTGCTTTCACACTCAGCTCTGCTAGCCCTTAAATTCTCAGAAAGTTGTTTTGTTCCCTTGTTGTGTTTCTGAACCAATTTGGAGAAGACACCAAGTTGTAAGATCGTGAGCTGAAGAAAATGCAAATCTAGGGCATCTTGAGTGGGGAAAGTGAGGTTTTACTACAAAGAGTTTCCTCAGTTCTCTGCAAGGAATGCTGAAATTAAAAAAAAAAAAAAAGCCAGGGGCTTAAAACTCCCGACAGCTATCCAAAAGTAGCTATTTTCTTCTAACTAAAAATACATCTAAAGTTGTGCTTTAAAATGAGTCATTTGTGCCATGTATGTCCTTTTACATATTGACAAAATATTAACTTCAAAGACATTAAAAGATTTCAACCAAAGGGTTTATGAATCAATCTAATACCTACAGCAACGGTTTGGCTTGAATCACAGTCCTGAATCACAGTCCTGCAATATTACACCATTTCCTTACCCTGGCATACAGAAGGTTCTACTCTTTAGTACATCATCCAAGGTGTAGCAAACTAATGACCTGTTAGTGGCTGCTTGTTTTGTAAGCTTTACTTGGTACACTGAGGTACTAATTTATGTATCTAAGTCTTTAAGAGTTTGCATATTTGTTTTTATTTATTGAAAATAGATTCTTCTCTCATGCACTATATACTGACCACAGTTTCCCCTCCTCCTCCTTCCTCTCCTCTCCCGCAGATCCACTCTCCAGTGTTTTCTCTTCAGAATAGCACAAGCCTCCAAAAGACATCAGCCAAACAGGACAAAACAAAATACAATTAGCCAAGGCAAGAGCCCTCATTTCAAGGTTGGACAAGGCAACCCAACAAGAGGAATAGAGTTCCAAGAGCAGACAAAAGAACCAGAGAAAAATCCACTTTCTCTATTAGGTAGTCAGAAATCATGCGGAGATAGATTTTAAATTGAAGGTGTCCATTAGGTCCCTGTCCTCAGAAATCTGGGCACCCTCTGAAGAAGGGGAGTAAAGGTTGTAGGAGTCAGAGGAGATGGGGGACACGGGGAGAATATGGCAAACAGAATCATCTAAGTAGAACTCATATTGGCTTACAGAGACTGAAGCGGCGTTTTCATATTTGTCTGCCAAGGTATTAACAGAAACTCACAATCATGACAAACATACAACCGTATAGAACATTTAATGAGAACTATCCTAGATGGCTATCATTGTAGGAAACCCTACCCAGAGCATGCGGAAGAGTCAGCATTCTATGTTCTATGTGACCAATGAGATAGTTGGTGAGATATTACTTCACCTATCCTAAGTACAAATTATATCCTTTATCCTGGACTCGAAGCATTCTCTGGTCTAGCCATCTTTCCGTTTGCTTTCTTCTCTGCTTTGTGAATAATTTATCATTCTCCCACTTTACAAAATCTTTTTTTATAAACATCCACTGCTGCATGAAACCTTAACGACTAATACTCTCTGGTACATTTCACGGCTACCTTCCAAAGACTTCCACAGCACTGCAACAACATTAAATTAGCTCTTATTCCCATTAAGTTGTGTTTCAGCCTTGATGGCTGTGCATCCTCTCTTTGGAGACAGAAATCCCACCATCCTTTTCTCTCCAATGTCATGCATGGTACCAAGCATTTAGGAGACACTCACAAGAGACTATCGTGCTAATGTCAACTGAAAAATTAAGGCAATTCATATAGGTCTCTTTTGAAAGACATGAATTTTTCGAACCTGATTGTGATCTTATTAGTTTAGGAAAAAACTAGGACCCTAAATGAATGAGACAAAGAGCGAATAAATGATGAGACAGAGGGGAGAGGTCAACAAACATCTGCACTTGGGACTCCTCCAAAGGGCAGAGTCCTTAGACACAGGAAAAAGCATTCCAGCGTGGGTCTGAAAGGCCAACTCAGTGACTTCAGTGCCCCACCCTAGTCTCAGCCCACCCCACCCTAATTTCAGTTTTATCCACATTCACATTTTGCATTCTTAGTATCTCAGGGCCTTGCTTTCTGCCCTGTCCAACTCCTAAACACCATCTTTAACTCACCCTAACACCTGCTTGCTCTTTCTCTGCCATATTTTCTTATTTTGTCTAGCAGTTAATACAAGGTCAGTGCGGGACTCCTCGTGTACACTGGATGCCTTACATAGGCACCTATTTGTTTGTATTTTACATTATTTTATTCTTTTACAATTTAATACCCACATTATAAAGTTTTGTGCACATTCTTCCCCTACCGTCCTCTGCCATCCTCTCTTCAATGCTGGTAAAACATCAATAATCTCCCAACTCTCATGATCTCTTTCTTTCCCACCTACACCTCCTCAATGGCAGACAGGCCCTATGAGCCCTTCCACTGTGTCTTGTACAGCCACAGTGAGTTTTTTTAACAGCTATTTCACATCCAGAAGATACTGCTCTGTGGTACTTCTCTTTATAAGCTGGCTCTTAAAATCTTCCTGCCCCTTCCAGCAGTTCCCTGAGGTTAGGGTGGGAGGATATAGAGGTCCCATTTGGAATCCAGTACTTCATAGTCAGTCATTTCCTATGTTTTGAACTGCTGTGAGTCTCTGCCTTAATTACCATCCACTGAGAAAAGAAATTTCTCTGACAAAGGCAGAGGGCAGAATTAATTTATGGTAGGAAGTTTAAAATTTAATCTTAGTGTTATTATCTCTCCCTGTGAGTGCACACATATTTGTGAGGAAAATTCTCATGTATTAATGAACACATGTGACAGTCAGAGGACACCTTTCTGGTGTTGCTTCCTTCCTTCTTTGCCTTTATATGAGTTCTGGGGAATGGACTCAGATCTTGGGCTTGTGTTCACTTATCAGAACAATAGTAGCAGGTTCTCTCTAGGGCCTATGATACCTATAGGCATGGATTCTTGACCAGTTTTAAAGTGGAAATGACTCTCATACCACTGAACAAATATCAAATCCAATCAACAGTCATGACACTATTGCATCAGAGGGCATATCTTACCAAGCAGATTTTTTTTGGGGGGGGGGGGGGCTCGTGGCATTAGTGGCTTGGTGATAAGACTGTTGATGAGTTTTCTACCCAAGCAACATGCATAGTGCCTTCTAGACCGTAAAAGCTCAGTTCCAACTTGGTTCTCAAAGTTCTGCATCCCAATTGCTCAGTGCTATCAGCAATACACTCTTATAAACTCATTCTGGTATGCAACCAAGATCACTGACTCATAATAGTGCTGAGGCTTATGGCAGACTGACTGGGGAACAATTTACAGGGAAGTAATCCCCACCTGGTAATAGGATTTTCAACTAATAACTTTGGCCTCTGAGAACAGTATTTTCTACCCATAACAAATATCTCTATTCAATGATTTTTCAATTATGTGTTTAGGGGATTATAAAATATTTGGTTTCCAGGGAGGATTTTCTTTTTTTATTGATTTATTATTTATTACAATTTATTCACTGTGTTTCCCGGCTGTAGGCCCCTCCTACCTCTCCTCCCAGTCCCACCCTCCCTCCATCTTCTCCTCCTCTGCCCCTCCCATATTCCACTGATAGGGGAGGTCCCCCTCCCTACTATCTGACCCCAGCCTATCAAGTCTCATGAGGACTGGCTGCATCCTCTTACTCTGTGGCCAGGCAAGGCTGCCCAGCCCACTCAGAGCAAGGTGATCAAAGAGTGGTGCTGAGTCCATGTTGACAGTCCATGCTTTCCCCACTAGGATACCCTCACGGAGACTGAGCTGACTATGGTCCACATCTAAGCAGGGGTCTAGGTCCTCTCCATGCATGATCCTTGGTTGGTGTATCGGTATCCGCAGGTCCCCCTGGACCCAGATATTTTGGCTCTGTTGATCTCCTTGTGGAGCTCCTGTACCCTCTAGACCTATCTATCTCTCCCTTCTTCCCTAAGATTCCCTCCACTCTGCCCAAAGTTTGACTATGAGTCTCAGTGTCTGCTTCAATATTCTACTGGGCAGAGTCTTTCAGAGGCCCTCTGTTGAAGGCTCCTGTCCTGTTTCCTGTCTTCTCCCACTCCCGATGTCTATTCTGTTTGCCAGTCTGAAAGAAGATTAAGCATCTTCCCTAGGTCCTCCTTGCTTGTTTTATTTTTAATTCTTCCCTGTACTCTGATGTTCTTACTCCTCTACCCTCATTCCCACTAAATTTTTTTTCAGCCATTCCTGGCTTTATATGTTTATAGACAATTCCTTTCTTCTCCAGTAGTTGAAAATTAAAGAGATGTACAGAAATTAATATGTTTGCATGCACACACACACACACACACACATGCCTACACATACACAAACATACACATCAGTGAAAATTATTTTTAAAAATTCCTCAATGAAAACTAAATATTAAAACATGAGTGTGATTATGTATGTACTCAAACTGTAAAAGATAGGAAGTCAAGGTACTTGGTTCACTTTCTGCCAGTGAATGGCCTTTTTAATTCAAAAGCTAGAAGGTGGGCAGTCATTCAACAAGTCCTAGACCATCAGAGAACAGACTATTCTGTTTTCCTTTCCTGTCCCAGACCCAGAGGATTTTTTTTTAAATACAAAGTATATTTATATCTATGGGTTTCTTTTTTTTCTTGATTTATTCTTTTTTTAATTTATTTATTTTTATTAATTACAGTTTATTCACTTTGTATTCCCTCATAAGGCCCTCTCTCCTCCCCTCCCGGTCCCATCCTCCCTCCCCCTTCTTCACTCATGCCCCTTCCCAAGTCCACTGATAAGGGAGGTCCTCCTCTCCTTCCTTCTGATCTTAGTCTATCAGATCACATCAGGAATGGCTGCATTGTCATCTTTTGTGGCCTGGTAAGGCTACTCTCCCCTCAGGGGGAGGTGATCAAAGAACAGGCCAATCAGATTATGTCAGAGGCAGTCCCTCTTCCCATTACTATGTAACCCTCTTGGACACTAAGCTGCCATGGGCTACACTGTGCAGGGGTTCTAGGTTATCTCCATGCCTGGTACTTGGTTGGAGTATGAGTCTCTGGGAAGACCCTTGTGTTCAAATTTTCTGGTTTTGTTGCTCTTCTTGTGAGGTTCCTGTCCTCACCAGATCTTACTATTTCCCACGTCTTACATAAGATTACCTGCATGTTGCCCAACAGTTGACCATAAGTCTCAGCATATTTATGGGTTTCTTATTTATCAGTATGGAGTTCTCTTTAGGTTTCTGATAAGATATGTTTCATTATCTAAGTAATTATCCTTGAATTCCTGTGTGATGATTAATCTTTTCTGTATTTAGATACTCACTCCCAGGAAAGTAGGAAGCTAAGACCTTAACTCCCCCCTCACACAAGTTTTTTCTTTTTCTTGTTTCCCATTATTTATATTGAAGGAAATTTGGTCCTAATTCTTCTTGATTCTGGTTAAATGTTTCAGTCAGTGTTCTTGAGAAACAGAGAGCCGAAAGGACACATGGAGTTATTCTCACTTTTATTTTTTTTCAAGCCTTTTGTTTCCTCAAAAGTGACTGTCATATAAAATCAGCAGTTAGGTGATGATGATCTACTTAATGTTTATATCCTGAGCCTGGCTGCTGTGGACTCCTTTATGCCTCTTCAGGGGCCACTGAGCTTGCAGCTCTCTCCCGAAAGAGTCTGCCAATTAAGCAGTATTCTCCTAACTAGCACTTGGGGCCTGAAACCCACAGCAAATTTTCTAAGTGTGGGTTTAACAGGTGCATGCCCCCCAGTCTAATCTGACTGCAATTTTGTCTTCATGGATGGCTGATTCTATAATGCAGGAGTAAAAGCAGGCAGCTCTTTTCAAAAATTTATTTAAGAAAATATTACAGACATTAACTCACTTCTGGCTAATGGGTCTTATGCTGATCCTGCCTAGCAAAACACTCTCTCTGCTCTTATTCAATCACCTGTAGAGGCAGTTTTTTACTTGCGTTATTTCACCTCTTAAAAGTAGCCACCTCTGTCTGTGCACTATGAAGCAAGGATACCAGGTATTTTGTCCTCTAGGTCATGTCTCAAGGCATGCAGCAATAGGCAACTGGAATAAGAATATTTGTACATTGATCTTGAGTTACAGCTCGGCATACTATGAGTGGAACCATGAGAGCAATTATTTGATAGAGCTAATTCTAACAAACTTTTCTCTTCTTTCATAATAAAAACACAAACATGTAATAGTTAGTGACTGTGACTTCTACCACTGTTGAGAAAAGAAACTGCCTTAGAATGAAGGTTTTACCTAGAAAACGGAGGAAGGACGAAAGAAGGAAAGGATGGAGAATGGGAGAAGGAGAGAAAGGAAAGGAGGAAGAAGTAGAAGGATAGATAGGGAAGGATGAAAAGCAAGAGAAAGAGATAGATATAGATATTAGAGACACAGACAGATAGGTAGATAGATTTAATAAATAGATATATATTAATCCTGATGATATCACCTGATCTTAGAATGAAGGAAGGTTTGGAGTTGACAGCATGCTCCTCTGAGATGCAATGCAGCCACCATGGACATCAGAATCAGAAAAAATAAAACAAAAACAAACAAACAAACAAACAATAGCATCTGATTCTCTTGTTAATACTAGACATTTTTCTAGGGAGTTTAAAATGATGCTTGGAATTGTTTAAACACAACTCTTATTAACAACAACAACAACAACAACAAAAAGAATATGAGATAATCAAAAGGAAACCATCTTGACACAGACATCAAGTCATTGACCAGGCCAGTATGAAATTGACTGTTTTGATTAATGAGAAACTATTGCTGTGCTATTTTTCTAACATCTTAAGATTTTAAATACTTGCAAATGTTCCAGAAATTCCAACAAATGTTCATGATAAAATTTGATGACTTTGTCAGATATAGCCACAAAACCAATTATTGAATAAATAATTAGGCATATATTACATGTTTTGTTTTGATAACTGCTGTTGTTTATTTTCCATATCCATATGTTCATGTGTTTCATGTTCTTAAAACAGAAATGTAAAAATATGTAAAAATAGTGATAATGTAATTTTTCAATAAAGCAATTTTTGTATGTGTATATATGCATGTTTCATTTAATTCAAAAGAGATTTTTTTTAAATCTCCTACCAGATTTTGTGTTTCCTGCAATTGCCAAAAAAACTGGAAATCATAAGTGAGGGTAGGTTATAAACAGTCATTTTTATAAAATATAAAATAATCAATGGCCTTAGTCATAACTCAAGTATGTAAGAGTTTTGCTCCAAAACGTCATTGTCAGTAAACAAACAAAAGCCTACATTGCTAGTGTGTGTAGACATAGTTCTTAGTACAGTATATGTATGAGAGGAAATCAGAATCAGGTTCTTCTGATTTAAAACTGTGCTTAAATATTAGGATCCGCCATAATTTAACTTTTTTATCACTTGTAAAAGTTTAAAGATTACACAGGGTCTTTTCTGAGACTGACACTCCACCAAGGACCATGTATGGATATAACCTAGAACCTCTGTTCTGATGTAGCCCATTTCTGACAGGAACTCAATGGCAGGCTCTTTGACCTCCCCACCTCCCAAGGGAGGAGCAGTCCTTCTAGGCCACAGAGGAGGACTTTGCAACCAGTCCTGAAGATACCTGATAAAACAGGGTCAGATGAAAGGGAAAGAGGTCCTCCCAAATCACTAGACTTGGAAAGGGGCAGGGAGGAGACCAGGGAGGGAGTGTGGGATTGGGAGAGAATGAGGGAGTGGGATACAGCTGGGATACAGAGTTAACAAAATGTAACTAATAATAAAAAGAAAAAGAAAAAAAAGAATTACAAGGTAAAAAAAAAGTTTAAAGATTAATTTTAAAACCATTAAGTCATCAGAAACAAATCTCAGAATACTGTTAAATATTAAAATATAAGGTCTAATGATACATATGTAGCATGATGCTAATTCCATAAAGATAAAATATATGAAAACAAAAGGCTTAGAGTAGCAATACTGAAGTCAGTTTTATTTAGTCACTTATGGTTTTCTATGCTTTAGGATTTATTTAATATATATAATAATAATTAATATTTAATAATGATTTAATAAGATATTAAATGTTAAAATAGCACCAGAGCTGAAAAACTTTATCTAACACTTTTCATCAATTTACCACAATTAAAATACCCGGAACATAAAAATCTCAATATTTTTGTGACACATGAAATAAATATTCTTGAAATTTCACCTGACAAGCCTAAACCTAAGAGATTTGTACACAATGTTATTGTAGTTATTTAAATGAGGTAGTCTAGAGCAATCATTGGAGCTCATGGTATCTCCAAAGTAGATAAGGGGAAAACTTCCTGATTGTTTAAGAGCAGGGGCCTTGTGCTAAAGACCACTGAGCCCTCGGGACACATACCTGTCCTGCTGACTCGCAAGTTACAAGTATACCCTTTCTTTACTCTGCAGTCACTGGTTCTCTTTAACCTGGAGAAATATTTATTCACAAGAGAAACAGAGTGCATAGAAGTCACACATTCTGCTCCTTTGAACATCATGCAGTGATGTAAATGACCTGTGATAAAAATAAATTAACTTAATTATTGTTTATATCATAAGCATTGAAGCTGTGATGTCCCAAAAAAGGGTGAAATAATTTTTTTACTGAAATAATTTTTTTTTATCTTCAGTAAAAAAGATAAAATAATGATGAGGTAGGGTGGATAATGTGTTTTGGAGGCTCTGAATCCAGAGCTCTGATGGGTGACTAGTGTTCAAAGCATCTGTGACTGAAGAGTGTGTATTTAAATGCTGTGTTATTTACTTTCCTATTGCTGCACTAAAAAACTATGACCAAAGGAAACTTAAAGAGTTTATTTTAGCCTTTTCTTTCAGAAAGTCCATCATGACAGGAAAATATTGCTGCCATTGGCAGGCATTGCAACGGCAGCAAGAAGATTAGAGATCACTACTTCAACTTACAACATAAAACACAGAGAACAAACAAGAAGAGTGGGCAGACTGTGAGCCCACAAACCTGTGCCCCTGTGACAGATTTCATCCATCAAGGCTGTTCCTTCCCAACATTACCACCAACTAGGGAACAAATTGTTGAAATATATGAGTCTGTGGGGGGCATTTCTCACTCAGTCCGCTGCAGGTACATTTAGAGAATCATAAATATGCTTCCCGAAATCTCCTATGCTTATAGGAAATTTTTTGATACTCAGATGTCCTGGACTGAGCAGAAACATACTTTTCCAAAGTGTAGTGGTAATAGCCAGGTACTAAAATAGTTGATGACAAATGGATAAAAAAAAAGGAAGGAAGGAAGGAAGGAAGGAAGGAAGGAAGGAAGGAAGGAGAAAGAAAGAAAGAAAGAAAGAAAGAAAGAAAGAAAGAAAGGAAGAAAGAAAGAAAGAAAGAAAGAAAGAAAGAAAGAAAGAAAGAAAGAAGGAAAGAAGGAAAGAAGGAAGGAAGGAAAGAAAGAGAAAAGGTCATTTCTAAAGGTTTGCTGGGAAGATTCAAATCATCCATCACACTTTACTAGAACCCACTTGTGTATTCAAACGGGGAATACCATTTCTACACTTAATGCATTTTCTAACAGAGAGACCATGAGAACCGTGGCCACGGAATTTCTGGTGATTAAGAGCAGCACAAACAATTTCCAAAGAGGTTGATAACAGTGTGACTGAGATTTTTAAATTCCCCCAGCCAAATCCATTTCTTGCATTCTATTACGGAGTTGACATTTATCCAAATTATTCCATCTAAGCAGTGAAGCTGCCCTTAATTGTTTTGTTTGGATTATCAAAGTTTGTTGATCCTCTTATGATATTTATCCTATTTGCACTTTGTTTGTATGTGCAATGACAGCCTATTAATTCTTGTGGCATCTTGCTGCCTGTTCACAATATGGATGGTTTAATTTGATGGGCGCTTCTTAGAGTGCCTGGCAGTGCACAGGTGAGAAAGCATATGATTCTAATCTCTTTTTATAAGCCACAGCTGAATTAGCATTTCGCATTGGTATATCATTTTTTTTTTTTTACAGTTTATCATTTTTCAATCAGTTTGCTATTTCACCTTGTTAGTCCTGACAGAGGCAAAGTGGAAATGCTGAAAGCCACTGAATAAATGTCACATCGAGTCATATATATTTTGGTTGCAGACAGCAAAGTTCAATCGCTTCTGTGGATAATGTGGCTGTTCATTTTATAGACCTTAATTAGAACCAACATTGCTTATTTATCTAAGATGCTTTAGTATGAAGATAATGCTCATTTTTAGAAAGGGGGAAAGAGTTACATTTAATCAGTCTAAACAAGCCTTTTAGACAATTTGTTTAGAAATTTCTCTAATTAAACACTGCCTCCAGGTAATGCAGTGATCAGATCTACCAGCAGGCATGAATTAAGGACATTATGCAATTAGTACTAAGACCAGAAATGGAAGTAACAGCTGGGTGGCTGGAAGCTAAGGAAATAAACAGTTCTTAGGTGGCACCTTAGTATTAAGGATCTCCTGCTAGAATGTGCTGCAGTACAATTCCTTTACCTCAGCTAGGAGGATACTTTCTATTTCTCTCTCAGCATATGTCAGAATATTAAACCTAAATACATTCAAAAATTTAGTTACAGATAAGACTGTTCTACTGTAATTTGGAAATGCCTCCTGGTTACTATTAATCTGAAGCTTTCTGACTGACATCCAAACTCATTTCACTCTGATACTGGAAAAGTCAGAAGATCAACAGCTATTCAAATAGGAACCAAAAGGATATATAGTTCCTTACCTGAATCTAAGTTGAAAACTAGTTGATATTTAAAAAGAAAAAAATCTGGATTTTTTACATGTCTATCTTGTATGATTTCCCTATATACTGGGCTATATTTATTTCATTTTCCCCTCTTTTCTTTCATCTTGTTCTGCATTATTAATTAGGCTTTCTGATTTCAGCTCAATTATCTGTTTTGAGTAATTAAAAGCATGCTTTCTGAATTAGATGATGGCCTTTGGTGATTCCTGTATCCAGTCTCACCAGTCACATCACAGCACTTATTCATGCTCTGTATGTAGAAAAGGCAAAGCAAATTTTCCAGAGGCTCCTTTGCAAATGTGTAACACAGAGAGCCAAGGGTATATAATGTTTTCCCAACAATATTGTAGTGTGTTTGTTGAGCAGCTCAGACATGAAAAAGAATATAGAAACAGGGCCAAGTGGACGCCCTCATGTTACCAAAAAGGAATGCTCTTTCCACATAATAAAAGTGGCCATGATTTACAAGACTTTGAAAGAAATTCAGAGGACAGATTTTTTTAAAAGGCTCAAGGGGCTGTGAAGACACTCAGTAAAGTACTTTCTGTAGAAGCATGAGGGTTCAAGCTTGATCCCCAGAATCTTAGTAAAAGTCAGATGTGGTGACCTATGATTGCACTCTCAACAATGGAGAAGGGAAGACATGAGGATCACTTGCATTTATTTGTCGGATAGCAATCATCAACTAATCAATGAGCTCCAGATTCCCATGAGAGATCCTGTCTGAAAACAGTAAAGTTCAACAGCTCCTGAGGAGCAACATTAAATTGTAAGATCTGGAGAGGACAGGAACTCCACAAGGAGAGCAACAGAACCAAAAAATCTGAGCACAGGGGTCTTTCCTGAGACTGATACTCCAACCAAGGACTATGCATAGAGATAACCTAAGACCCCTGCACAGATGTAGCCCATGGCAGTTCAGTATCCAAGTGGGTTCCATTTAATAGAAACAGGGACTGTCTCTGACATGAACTCATTGGCCTGCTCTTTAATTACCTCCCCCTGAGGGGGAAGCAGCGTTATCAGGCCACAAAAGAAGACAAGGCAGCCACTCCTGATGAGACCTAATTGACTAGGATCAGAAGAAAGGAAAAGAAGTCCTCCATATCAGTGGACTTGGGGAGGGGCATGCATGCAGAGGGTGAAGGAAGGGAGGGATTGGGATGGGAGGAGGGAGGGAACCACAGGGAGGATACAAAATGAATAAAGTGTAATTAATAAAGAACTTTAAAAAAAGTTGGCCTTTTACCTGCACACACATATATACCCATACAGTTATAAACACACATATGTAAACATCTACACAAAAAAAGCAATGTTCAGAATTAATCTTTATGAAAAGCAGAATGTTTACTGATTCTCTGTTTCTAAAACATTTTGTTAAGTAATATTCCTGTCTCAATGCATAGAGGTCTGAACTTATTTTTGGTTGGGGGCGGTCAGGTAACAAGCATTTTATCATGCTGTCATCTGCATTTCCCGTGTGCTCACAAAAAAACCCATTCACAAAAGCAAAAGTTCTTAGTAATGAGCACAAGGGAGAATGGCATTTATGAGACATTCGGATAAAAACAAACAAGCAAAGTGCACAAGTCAGATAGATAGTTGTTAGAACTTCTGTCAGGGGAACTCAACGTGGGAAGCCTTATTTTCAGACTTTCTGTTCTCATCTTCTTTCCAAATTAGTGGGACAATGATGTACATTAGTTTTTAACAGCTAGCACTGATGTTTCGGGTCAGATGGCATTTGTTGCAAAGGCTGTTCTGTGCATAATAGAAACTTTAACAGAAGTCCTGGCCAAAGCACCAATTGTTTAGAAGACATAAATAAGCCTGTCTCTATAGCCAGCTGTCCTATATGTGGTATATGTGGAATATTATATATTATTGAATGATAAAGCCCCCCATAAACTAGGATATTTGAATATTGGGTCCTCAGATCTTGGAACTGGTTGAGGAGGCTTGGAAGATACAGCTTTGCTAGAAGACGTGTGCCCAGGAAGGTAGTCTTTGAGAGTATATCTAGTGTACTCTCATTTTGGTTTCTGTTTGTGATTCTAGATACGAGGTCTCAGTTGCTGCTCTAGCTACTATGCTTTTACTCCATCATTATGGACTATAACCCTCTGAAGCTGTAACCCCAAATACACCCTTGCTTCTACAAGTTGCCTTGACCATGGTCATCCTAGCAGTAGAAAAGTAACCAGTATAGTACTGGAGGGAAAATGACTCCCAGTCAAGCAACAATGCACTGGGCTTGCAGGTCGTGGTCCAGAATATTTTGAAACTTAAATTTCTTGTAGCGCTTGTACTACAAATATGAGGACTTGAACTTGGCTCATAGTATGGACTGAATCTTTTAATAGAAGGTAGATGCTCGCTTGCCAGTCACATATTTGAAAATTTAAGTTTCATTAAGACTCAAAGTCCCTCTTTAATAAGTTGTATTCATTTGCAAATAGATTAAAGGACTAAGCCTTTGTCATTGACAGACTTAGTCTTCTTTCATCTAGCTTACAAAACTCATTTTGTACAATCCTGAAGAAAGTTTACAATGAAAATAAAACAGATGTAACTAGGGAAATTTGAAAATGACTTAAACTAAATCACAGATAATTACACATTTTGATATAAAATTTGAAATATTCATCTTATTGTTTTAATTTAGAATATGTATGAGTTTGAAAGACTATATGTTTGAACTACGATATTTAGCATGATGTCTGTAGC
Source organism: Psammomys obesus (assembly GCF_907164565.1). Taxonomy (NCBI): domain Eukaryota; kingdom Metazoa; phylum Chordata; class Mammalia; order Rodentia; family Muridae; genus Psammomys; species Psammomys obesus. Next base: position 15,663,500 of record NW_026596134.1, on the reverse strand, counting down.
TCTCTGGGCCTCTGACTTCTTGCTGTTTAATGAAGAGAATAAAATAGAAAAAAAGTACCCAAACTGAAGTGTAGTGTTGGCATTGTCAGCTGGAGAGGACAGATATGCACTTGCTTTTTGACCCATAACTCCTTCTCTTGGTTTGATCACCTTTTGATCTTAGTTATATGGCATTGTCACAGGTAGGTTTTTTGAACAGTTACTGAGATAGCATTTGGGAAAGAAAGGAATGAGAAGGTTAAAGGGCAGGTGGGTTTTTGTTTTGTTTTGTTTTGTTTTGTTTTGTTTTTTGCTTTGTTATTAGTTTTTATGGCTTTGTGTTCATTTTGTGTGGTGGTTGCTCTCAGTTTTGGTTTGTTTTTATTTGCAGTGGAATCTTTCATAGACTTCATTTGATCCTTTCACTGAAAACCAGTATTGTGAAGATGCTTACTAAAGGAGTTAAATGTTTCAGAAAGATGATTTGCTCAACATAGGAATTTTTTTGCCCTCCATTTTAATCCCCAAAATCTCTAAATCACTTTCTCTATTAGATTTTCTGTCATAGCTTACTTATGCTGGTATAACAAAATATCGAGACCAGAAAATTTATATATGATAGTTTACTTCTTCCAGTTCTGAAGTCTGAAAATTCCAAGCTCATGTGGTTGGTGTTTCAGGTGTCTGATGAGGGCTGGCTTCTGCTTCTGTGATGTAACTTTGTCCTCTGGAGTAGAGCAGTGTCTTCACATCACAAAGGGTAGCAAACCATGCAAGCTAGAGAGTCAACTGTTCTACCAAGCCTCCTTGCAAATACCTTCCATATATATGCCACTGTACTATTCTTCTTTTACCTTTCATTAAGTCGGTCAAGATATAATTTTCCAGTAAAAGTGGAAACTACACAGCACGAATATATTACCGTATTTTTTCCAAGTTAGTTAGATCGCTATGCTAACACCTTATGTTCTCACCCAGTCTGTTTTCATTACACGATTGTAAAATCAGAGGGAAATAAGTGCTATATACAGTATGGTCAAAGTATATTCACAAGCATTCTCCATACGTTATTAACCCAAGTTAATAGCAGTAGTCAATATATATTCAGGAACAGACAATCTCCCTTACTATCTGAAGATGTTCTGAAAATTGCAGCGATTGTAACTAGGTAAAATTACAAGAATCATTAACCAAATAGCAATTAATTTGAGAGACTCTAATGACCATTTTGTTGAACACAGACGTCCCTCAATGATGCGTGGAGTGCAGGTAGAGGTGAGGCCAGGCTTAAGCACCGTTTACCAAGAAACTGTGTGTCAGAGGCCTGAATATTTACTGTGGAACGACGAAGATGCTCACTCTATTTAGAGGAAGCATATTAAAGCCATCCTGAGATGAAGGCTGGGCCTGATCCAAGTAACTTCTTGAAAAAAAAAATAAAAGTAAGCAAAATCCATAAAATTGTGCATTGCGATTATTGCAGAGACAGCGTAATAAAGCACTGTGATAAATAGTTCGGTGTGTTAGCTTGAATGCATTAAAGAAAATCTGGAGAATCATGAAGCATGGAGTCTCGGTGTGTCTATGGGTTTCTTTTTATGTATGATTAACATTTTGATCAGCAAACTAAGTGAAAAAGATGCGTATAATCTCCATGTGGGAAGCATGGTCAAATATATGAGGGGCTTAGACGAATTCAGAAAATCCTAAGTGAACGAAACTTTCTCTGGTGGCTCTACAGTGGCAAAATTGCTCCTATATTTGTCCTTGGACATCAGGCTCCAGGTCCTTTGACCCTCAAAATTTAGGGCGTCACCAGTGGATGTTTTGGACCTTAGGGACTTTGGCCTCAGAACAGAAACAGCTAGTTTGCCTCCTGATTCTTCAGCTTTCACTTTCTTAGAGCCAGGGTATTGGTGTTGGTCTTTCTCTCTCTCTTTCTCTTTCTCCAGCCTCTAAGAAACACTCTTATGTCTAAACATTCTATTTAATCTTTTTTTTCCCCGAAAAACAGTACTAATGAAGCACTACTCCCAAATCAAACTTTTAAGTAACTAATAAAATAGAATGTCAGTAGCCATTGTATATCTTCCTCACCTTTTAAAAATACTACTAGGACTTTAGTTGACTTTCACTGATTCTTTTTCTTACTGAATAAAACATTAAGAGCTATTGTTTTTTCAAAGCATCACTAATGCTTGAGGAGATTATATTTAAATAAATCCAATTGGTTGTTAGGTAAGATGATTAGCACACCCTAGGAAAATAAATTGTCAAGTAACAAGGACTTGTCCATTTCCTGTGGTGTGTGGGCTTTACTTTCCGACTCCGTGAGAATTCTGCAATTATAGAGTCACTTAATCAAAATGTGAATCACTTCTAAGGCTCCTGTTTCCGAAAAGGCAAACACAGTGTACAGGGAAAGCGTTGCTTTTAGCATTTTAAATTAAATTTACCATGAAGTTGTAATATGATTTCCCTCAAGTTCTTTTAAATTAATATTTAGTATTCTGTGTATGGTGTTAAAAATTGGTTGTAATATAAGCTTATGAACAGATAATAGGAAAAATAGAACTAAAGTGTTTGCCAGTCAATTTTGCTTTTGCCCTCTTCTCTGAGCATCAGCTGTACTGAGGACTCAAGAAGACTTGCTAATCAGCTACCCAAAGTTCGCTGTCACCTCTAGGCAAATGTGCAGCCTGCACATGGTTTAAAGGCCACAATTCCCGGTGTTTAATCTAAAACTACAGTGGTGAAAATAGCTCAAAAAGAATGAGTTGGGGGGTTAGTTTTGGTTTTGTCATCTGAAGCCAGCATTTTTCGAACACTCAACTCATATTTGGTCTTACACATATCACACTTGTTCCTTAAATCAATTTATTAAGACAGCATTTTCATACTGTGTATGTTTAATAGGAATGAAATGTATGAAAACACAAAGCGCTTCGTATTTCTACCATGTAAAGTTGAGATTCTATACTGAGAATAACCATAAGCCTACTTAAAGTACTGGCGTACATGCTAACATGTGTAACTATCTCATTATAGGTTTCCAGATACAATGGGCTAGAAGGTAAATCACTCATGTGATAAAAGGAAACTGATCCTTAGGCTGTACAGGTAAGAGATGTGGCATGAAAACTTTGCAATTCCATGCACCTTCCCCCCATTTTCTGGGTGCTGAGTGTGGCAGGGTGGAGCTATCTGAAATGAGGAGTCATGCTTTTCTTCTGGGCATAGGTGACCATCAGGAGATTTAAGTTTCCTTTGAAGGAAGACCATGTGGCTCCTCTCTTCATTGTGCTGTCTGTGTTGTTTGTTTGTTTTTACTGTGTTTTGAGTTTTGGTGTTTGAGATTATTTCAACCTGCCCCTTATTTTACAGACTGGGTGGAGTCATTTTGTAGACATGTGCAGTTAAATTTATCTTTCTTTCCCTAAAAAGAAGCATGATTTCTGTAACATAGGAAATAAGACATATACATTTCCATTGAATTATTTGCAAAGGAAACAAAACAAATATGTTCCCATTGCTATGCATAAGGGCAGATCTCTCTGTTTTGTTTGTCTGCTGTTATGTCTTTGAGAGAGTCCGCTTAGGTTGTCCAGGCTGGATGAGAACATTTATGTAGCCCGAGATGGCCCTGAGATTATGAGCATCCTTCTATTTCTGTCTCACAAAGGCTGGTATTACAGCCATGCAGCAGCACCGCGTCTGGTCACTGCTGTATTTTACAGTCACAGCACACTTAAAAGCCAAATCCTTGCTATTCTGTACAAGTAAAGCAAGGAAAGAGTGTGAGAAAAGGGAAATAGAGAGAGAGCAAAGTTTCCCTTTCGTATTTTTCCATCTGATAAATACATCTTCAGTAAAATAATACTTTCTCACATTTCACTTTGTTCGTTTTCCTCCACTCACATTATTTTTAGCATAAAAATTATCCATAAATTAAACTGAAACTTATCCATAAAAAAATAAAAATTTAACTTGAGTCATCTGAATGCCATGAAAAATAATATTGGTTTCACACACACACAGGCACGAATACCCACACTCATGCAACAGTTAGAAGTGGGTGAGCAATTTCCCCTGGCTCAGTCTCAACAGGAGATTATTCGTGGAAGGGTCTGGTTGGAGCAATGGGATTTTGAGTCCAACACACCTGGAATCAAGTGTTGCCTCATCTGCTGCTTTGAACTTTTGTAAGCTCAGGAATGTCCTTTTACCTCTTTAAGTTTGTTCTTTCGTCCACAAAACTGATAGAAAGATATGAATCCGTAGGGCTGCGGACGTTGGTGGTGAAATGCTGAGCCTGCAGAATGTGTCACCCTGCTAGTAGGACATCACTGATCAACAATCCTTAGAATTAATTCCTGGGTAACTCACCTGTGATAATGAAGCGCGCCCTTTGCCTGCGGCTTCCCTGCGAGTGGGTTTTCACAGACATGCTCTCATGGGCTTTAAATCTGACAATGGATTACTGCCAGAGTCAATAAGTTGCAGCCTGTTGCACTCTGTGTTGGGCGGGTGTGTGATGAATGAGAACCGGGGCTGCCACACCGGAAAGGAAGCCACACACCAGGAAAGAGTGAACTCAGTTTTGCATCTCTTGTTCAATACTCTTTCATGACATGAACTTGAACCTGTAACTTGAGAGGCTTCCCCTGTGAAGAAGAACTGAATGGTCTCACTGAAGGTAGGCCTCTGACAATGTGGCCCGACTGTTTTTGCTAGTCCTTTTAGGATTACAACTCTTTTTTTATTGATTTTTTATTTTTATTTTTTTATTTTTTAATATTTTTATTATTATTATTAATTACACTTTATTCATTTTGTACCCCCCCATAAGCCCCTCCCTCCTCCCCTCCTGACCCCATCCTTCCTCCCCTTTCTGCATGCATGTGTTTCCCCAAGTCCACTGATAGGGGAGGTCCTCCTCTCCTTCTTTCTGATCTTAGACTCTCAGTTCTCATCATAAGTGGCTGCATTGTCATCTTCTGTGGCCTGGTATAATGGCTTTTGCATAGTGTTTTTGAAAAAATTCTTTCCTTTTTTTTTTTTTTTCATTATTTGGTTGATTTGGGTTGTTGGGAGTTTTTAATGACACAGTGGACTTGAACTCCACAGATAACTGAGGCTGACCTTGAACTCCTAATCTCCCTCTTCCTATTTCAAGAGGACAAGGGTGACAGGTTGGACCACTTCTCTTCAAGCACAGGAAAGATTCCCTAACCACTGAGCCATCTCTCTAGCCACTAGTATTTAATTTTTAAAACATAGTTTCTTCTGTTTCTTTCTGTTCCATTAAAAAAGAGCATTCCTGGAGAAAATCTCATGGCTCGGCTTTGTACGCCAGCTGATCTTGAGTCCCTTTTATTTCTGGTACCTTAAAAAAAGCAGTGAAAGAAGGGGAAGGATAGGTTTATAGGTGAGTTGCCACAAGTCTGAAACAAAATACCTGATATGAATAACCATTTAGGTAAAGAGGGGACTATTATGGGCTACAGTTCCCAGGAATACAGTTCATTGTAACAAGGAAGTTATGGTGGTAGATTTCATTGTATTTGCAGGCAAAGCGTAGGAAGAAAAATAAGGAACACTTGTGCTCAGCTTATATTTTACTCACTCTTAAAACAAAACAAAAAACAAACAAAAACAAAACAACAACTAAAAAAGAACACAGTCTAGGAATTCAGCCTGCAAAAATTCAGGACCCACATTTAGTACTGGGCTTTCTACCTCACTTCAAAGTTCTCTTCACAGACCTGCCAAGGAATTTGTTTCCATAGTGATTCTAAATCCCCTTGAGTTGACAATGAGGACCAACTAGCACAATGGAGATTATTTTAGGGAAGTGTTTGGAACCTTGTAGCTTGAACACCCAAAGTATTCAATACTGAAGATAAAAAGGGAGGGTGTTGCTTTACATTTTAGCAGACTATTTAAAGAAATATTGAACAAAATGGGTGACCTTTAATGAAATAAAAGCCAATATTTGAAATCCTGTGGCAAATTCCTTAGCATTTTACTTGATGGTTACATCTATTTATAATACTTTGTATTTGACAGTCTAATCAAAAATTAAATTCAAAATCCAGATTTTCATTTAAAATATTTTTCCTATAACCAGAGAAATAATTTTATACTAGTTAACATTTTAGACTGTTCTTCTATAAAGTATAGACTATATGGCTCTCGCAGTAAGATAAACGTTTACCTTAAACAACTAGGTGTCTCTGGCTTGCTTTCATGTTATTTTAGAATAATGAACATGAAGCTGAATTAATAGATTCAGTGGTGGAATGATTATGAGTTTTCACAGCAGTGGGAGATCCAAAGCTTTCGTCTTTGACTCCACTGCTCCCATATCTGCCTTGCAGATACCACCGAGGAGGTAGTTCCTACACTGAAAGAGCTTCTGTTGCGTAGGCTCACACATGATTCTGTCAGTTGTGCAAATATCTTGCATCAGGAAAGACCCCCTTCTGATACTTTGAAAGGGATAAAGCCAGGCCCCCCACCCGCATGTGATTTATGGCTCTCCAAATCATGCCCCATTCCTACCATTTAATGAATCATGTTTGCTTTAGTTGCTTTTTTTTATTTCATTTCATTTTTTGTCTTCATTGTGATTTGATTAGATTTGCCTCTTGCATCCAACAAAGATTGCCTAGTAGGGGCCTGCCCACTGCAGATTTTCTTTTAAAGCTGCGTTAGAAAATAAGTTTTCCATTGACTATCAAGCTGAGATGTCCTACTTTCAACAGCAATCCTCCAAGAATGTCCACTGAGCAGTACAAGGGACGGCTTTTGTTGACGGTTTATTGGGAATGGGTGTTAAGCTCATATAACCGTGTGCCATGCGGTGGTGTAGAGTCTGTAGGATGAGGTAATGGTAAGCACTTGATGTTTTCTTCAGATTTTTCCTTGTAAAAGAAGCAGGCCTTACTGGAAAATCATTCTAAACAGATGTTCCTACTCATGCTCCAGTACTGCCTCAGCTTGGAGTATGATAGGCCATTAGACATTCTTCACAGGGTGCCAAACGGAGCCCTGACTTTATGTGCAATGTTTATATTAAAGTTACAGTGGAACTATTAATAGAATAGGTTCTGACATTACTCACAGGGTCACCAAACCAAGAAAATTTAATATGCCCAACTGTCTTAGAATTGTGCATTCTTTCTTAAGTTTTCTTTCTTTTAAGCAACAGACAATATAATTATGAGAATAAATAAATCCATAAAATGTGAAAGGTTGAAAATGAACAGGAACTGCCTGTTCGTTTTCAGACTGTGGAACACAAGTATATCAGTGACCACACATGAACATTTTTAAATCTGTGAGTTGAAAGTCATCCAAAAATCTACTTAGTTTGAAAAAAGGCACTGCATAGACAAGTAGTTAGCCAACACAATTACAGGAAAAAAAAATTTGGCTACTATTGCTAGGTGTGATGGTACATACCTTTAATCCCTGCACTCATCTGAGGCAGAGGCAGGTGGATCTCAGTGAGTTTGAGGCCAGCCAGGTCGGCAAAGTGAGTCCAGGACAGCCAGGGCTTGTAACAACAAAAAAAAACATGTCTTGAAAACAACAAACCAAACCAAACAAACAAAAAATGTCAACCCTTGATCCTCTGTATAGGAAAAGGTGCTATTATTCTCTGTCATAAAGGTAATTCTTTGATTTGAATAAACCCAAAACATGAGTTGCAAGAAGGACATGTGACCAACTATTGTTTGTATTTTCAAAAACTATATGAATACTGGCTTATTCCAGAAGTTGTAATGAAGAGCATACTTTACACAAAAACCCACTTTAAGTCAAGTTCTGAATAAAATATCACTGCGTTTACACTAGAAAAAATTTTAAAACAAATCTGAAATTGCAAAGCAAGAAAGAGAAAACCAGAGAAAAACGCAGAAGCTGCTTGATTTCTGCAATAGATACTCAGAAATGGTCATATGAATGGTAGGAATTTCTGCTAAATAAAGGACTGGAAGTCTGGTAGAAATGTGCATATTAGAAGCTGATATTTTTTCTTTGCTGAGTAGGCAGCACGCTGGATGCAACAACAACAAAAAAATCTCATTGATTCATTTTTTTCTTCCTTTTCTCTGATTTCTTCTACAAAGAAAGCTACCCAATTTACAACCATCCTTTCGTATTCTTCCAGGATTCCGAGGAAAACTTTTTGCTTCCAAATCTGTCCCCTCATCATTCTGCATCTTGCCGTGTGGAAAAGAGTGTTTGAGGAGGTTCCCCCCCCCATCAGTGGACTTGGAAAGGGGCATGGTGGAGATGGGGGAGGGAGGGTGGGATTGGGAGGGAATGAGGGAGCGGGACACAGCTGGGATACAGAGTTAATAAAATGTAACAGATAAGAAAAAAATAAAATTAAATAATAAAAAAAGAAAGGTTAAAAAAAGAGTGTTTTGAATTGGAGTTATAGTCACTCACAAGACAACAGGAAGAAAAGGCTATCAAAACCAGAAAAATAAACAAACAAAACCCCCAATCTAGAGTCCATAATTCTGAGCTAGAGAGTCAGAGATGACCCTGGACTGTGTCGCTTCTTCATGATGCATTACCAATAGCCAGCCATAGTTCACAGCAGCTATGTCTTAAAGGTTCTGTACCTGATAAACAAATATACCCAATGACATAGTTATGACTATAGACCCAAAAAAGAAAGGAAAAGGAAAACAATAAATAAAGGGTCAGAGGCAGGGAAGAAGGAAGAGAGGGAGGGAAGGAGTGGGAAGTAAGGAAGAAAGGGAAAGGAATAAGGAGAGGAGAAGAAGGAAAAGAGGAAGTGAGGGAAGAAGGAAGGGAACAACTAAAGGATGAGAAGGGAAAACAGGGATGAGGAAAGTCGATTTTGTGTCCTATAATTTACTAATACCCATAGAAGTGGGCTGTTGCAAGTGATACTGTAAACAAAGCTCTGTGGGTTGAATAATTGTGCTCACCTGACACACCAATACAACATCACAGCTGTGTATCTGAATCAAAGTTCACATAGCTAACTACTCCATCAAGTAACTTTTGCTTCAAGATGGGAGAATCAGGTGGCAGTATCTCAAAGGCAACCTCTCAACATGAAGGGGATTTAACCTGAGCGTGGATGGATGGACTATGGGACGCAATTTGACTTAATATCATGCAAGTGAGAGGACAAGAAAGTATTCACCAAGTTCTCCAAGGGTGGTAACTGCTTCCAATGAAAAGAAAAAATTCAGAAGGAGGAGCAGTAACCTGAGATGCTGTACAAGATGAAAAGACAGAAGGATCTCAAGGTGAAAACTAATAAAGGGTCATGAGCATGGTAGGGAAGCCAAGTAGGAAGGGTCAGCAGGGTCAAGGTCCACAGGGTGATGACATGAGCAGCACCGGGAGTTCCCCATGTAAAATAAACACCAGAAATTGAGAGCGAAGTCGGCGCAGTCTTAAGGGTCTTTCTGTGTTACAGACACTATTCTATGACTGTACTCTCTAATTCAGCGATCAGAACCACACCTATACCTGAGATGTGTCTGTACAACTGTGAAACCCAATTCTTAATAGAATTGAAATTAGCTATGTGTTCCATCACTTCTATGTTGCTATGTTGTGCAGCATAGTCCAGAGCAGGAGGGTCACAGGAAGAAGCAGTGTATAGACTGGCCTCAAATGGACACCAGATTGTAAAAGAGCAATGATCACAAAATATTGGGCATCAGGCTCTGTATGATCTGTGCCACCATCTGGGTTGCAATATACTGGAGAATCTACGGAAAGCCACTGCTCCTAAGGGATTTTTTTAAAGTTATTGAAAGCAAAGGAAATTCTTATATTGTCTGTATGAAATTTACCTGATGTATTTATTCTCTCTTGTGTATTTTCAAGCTTCCTGTCTTCCTGCTTTTACAAGCATAATTATGTATCCCTCAAAGCAAAAGCAACAAGTACAAACTGTCCTCCCTCCCTCAATACTTCCGAGCCCTCCAGTTGCCTGTTTATTTTCTCTGCTTCTCACACTGTCAAGCTTTTTTTTTTGGGGGGGGGGGAATTATATATATAACTGTGTAAGTATTTTCACATCTTTGTCTTTAATTTATTCTCATCCCATTAGCCATGCTCATTTCACTGAAAACATACTAATTTCAATACAAATACCAGCACTGTCAGGTCTAAAGACACTCCTAAATTTTAATTTTAATCGAATTATGAGTTGGCATTTGCCTGTGTTAGGCATTCTTGGGATGGCTTTCCTTCATTGTCTTCCAGGGAGCAATTCTTTCTAAGCCTTCTTCTTCCTCTCTGCCTCTTTTTAAACATTTTTCAAATTCATTTTACCACATTTATATTTTGAGCCTACCTACAATTCTTCTTAAAACCCCCTTTCACTTTCTTGTCTTCTTTTTGCTCAAGCTAGGATTTTAAGAACTATGTTGAAGAGATAAGGAGAGAGTGGGCAGGGGTTGTCTCTGCCATGAACTCAGTGGCCAGCTCTTTGATCAGCTCCCCCTGTGGGGTGAAGCCTTGCCAGGACACAGAGGAAGACAATGCCACCAGTCCTGATGAGACCTGATAGGCTAGGGTCAGATAAAAGGGGAGGAGGAAGACCTCCCCTATCAGTGGATTAGGAGAGGAGCATAGCAGGAGAATAGGGAGGGAGGCTGGGACTGTGAGGAGATGTAGGGGGCTACAGCTGGGATACTTGTGAATAAGAAAAAAAGAAAGAAAGAAAGAAAGAAAGAAAGAAAGAAAGAAAGAAAGAAAGAAAGAAAGAAAGAA
>NW_026596134.1:15651677-15652729 GCF_907164565.1 Psammomys obesus | reverse complement strand
GAAAGAAAGAAAGAAAGAAAGAAAGAAAGAAAGAAAGAAAGAAAGAAGAGAGAAAGAAAGAGTGAGAGAAAGAAAGAGAGAGAAAGAAAGAGAGAGAAAGAAAGAATAAAAATGTTGTAGAGAAAAAAAAAACCTTTCACTTCTATCATCTGCACTTCCTAAGGTCTCTCATTTATATCTCTCAGTATTAACACTTGACTTTCTTTCTTGCCGGAGCAAGCTTTTTAAAAGTATTCATCTAATCTATACTCATAGGGGTATTATAATATAGATTCTGTGTTACCTGGACTGAGATGTTCAATAATTTACTAACAGGTAAAAAGCTGGTAAGGTATGAGGCTGGCATAGCCAGTTCAAGCACTGTAGCTTTGGGATCATTTATGAGCCTCTGTATTATTCTGTTTGCATTATGAGTTCAATAAGCAGTTGCCCTTCTTTCTGCACTGTATTATGAGCACATAAAGTGACCTCTGCAGATCCAGGCTCCTAACCCTCTAGGCAATGAAAGCTGTCATACAAGCTTCATTTTTACTAGCCTAAGTGACCATCCCAGTTCAGTGTGCCTTCTCAAACTGACAGAGATAAAACGAAGACTTTTTGCCCCACCTAACCCTTATTATTTCCTGGGCCAGGTGTTGAACACCCTAACTCACGTGAGAACCCAGCTCAGAACTTACTTGGACTTTCTTCATTAGTATTTCACATCCCACACGCTCTTGTCTTGTGCGTTCTCTGCTTCTTATAAGAGATAAGAGTTGTATTTATTAATTCTCGGTAGAAAGATTCTCACACTAGCCTATATCAGTGTTTCTCAAATCCACTGAACACTGCAGCCACATTCACAACCCAGCGTTAAAACTGTCATTAGACTCATGTTTCTCAAGTGGAAATAACTATATTTATGTTTTTATTCAAAGGTCTTTTAAGATTTTCCCAATGGAAAGGAAGAAAGGAAAAAAGGAAGAAAGGAAGGAAGGAAGGAAGGAAGGAAGGAAGGAAGGAAGGAAGAAAGAAAGAAAGAAAGAAAGAAAGAAAGAAAGAAAGAAAGAAAG
>NW_026596134.1:15621557-15651667 GCF_907164565.1 Psammomys obesus | reverse complement strand
AAAGAAAGAAAGAAAGAAAGAAAGAAAGAAAGAAAGAAAGAAAGAAAAGAAAAGAAAAGAAAAGAAAAGAAAAGAAAAGAAACTCAGAATAGTTTTAGTGAGCCAAGTGAGCTCTTCACCTTGTCACTTGACCTACACCTGTGTGGCCTCCTTTCACTCTCGCAGTGTGCACCCCTACAAGTATGCCGATCTGGTCTTTCTTACCTTCCCAGTAAGCATACAAGCACGTCTCTTCTTGCATGCTTGCCTCACCCAATAATTCCTAGAATTTCCTCTACCATATCCCTCTCTTAATACATGTTTTAAATATGTAGCTATTATGCAGCAATTAAACAACTACTTCTACAGAATGAGTATTTTCAGCTCTTGGATGATACTATGCTGTATAGACTCTAAGTGAATGCTTGATGGATGGCTGAACGTATGTCATTATCTTGTCTTGGGACTAGCATGTCAAATTGGTTAAAAGCTAGAATGTAGAGCAGTCTCGGGGGAACTTATGTTAAGGAATTAAGAATTATTTCCTACATCTCACACCTTCCCACCGTCCTGAATGCCCTCTCTCTGAGCATGTGTTTTCTCACATTTTGAAGAGGGTGTTGCCACCCTGGAGACTTATTCCCCTTCCGCACAATGCCCTTGGCAAGTCTTCTGGAAAAGGGTGGGGCCTAGGGAGAGGCAGGACCACCCACAAGCAACAGCTTTCAGAGATTTTCATTCCTATTTCATCCCCTACTACTCCCACTCCAAGAATGTGCTTGTGCCCAGCAGACGTTGTAGACCATTGTTAGAGAACACGTGGAAGTCTCCTAAAAAGGTTGATTTTTGTGGGAAAAAAATATAGTCACATTTTCTGAAGTTCAGTGAGAGAAGAGAAATTATTTTCCCTCTTTAGGAAGAATGTGGTGGGAAAAGTGGGAGTTCCATTTCTTCATGAATAAGTTTCAAGTAGAGTAAAACCATATTTTATAATAATAATGGAAATTCTACTGATAATAATTGTATAGCTCTTATGAGCCAGAAAAGTAACATGATACTGTTCATGACATGGTATGCTTCTCAGTAAGTAAGCCACAGTGGCATACATGGCATGCCTCTCCTTGTATAGACAACATACCTATGGAGCCTACTTAATAAGACTAAGAACCAGAACAGAGCTCACATTAGAACTAATTATTATATATAATTAATAAGAAGTAGTATCAATTTTCTGTCATTGTGCTTAATAGCTTGATAATCAAATCTTAATATATAACTGTCTTTTCAAATAAACAAAGCAATTTAGATATTATTTAGCGCTTGTCATTTTATGGATGTAATAACTAATGCCTTGAGCAGCACAGGGCGTTCCTGAAAGTTCTGCAACTAAAAATAATAAAGATTAAAAATCCATTATGAAAGGCTCCGTAGTGTAAGGTGCCCAAGCTGGGAATTCTGTCCTACCTTGGAATTCCAAGTTCTACAACCTTGAGACACTAGTGTTTAATTTACCAAGCCATTAACATGTTACTTTCAATCTATATGTGCATCTGACTGACTTTAGAAGTAAAATTGGAACTAATTAACTCACAAATGCATAACAACCCTAAGGCTGGCCCCAACATGAAGCTATAACAGAGATAGCCAACACATCATTCTGCCTGTTCAACTCTCTGTTCTTCGGACAATGACGAAGTTCATCAATCATCCACCATTTGGGAAGCTATCGCCGTGAACCTGGTACTGTGTTAGTACGGGAGAAACATACAGATGTTGGAAACCCGTGAATCAAGGTGTACTTGTTATAAATAGCTGTGTTTCCCCCCACCCTTATAGAATCTGAATTCCTGGGGCCAACAGACACCTTCATATATAAAGCAATCCACAGCAACCACATAAAAAGTACCAGGAGTACCAGTAGCTAACAGCGATGAAACAACCTAGGCACAAGGAGATAAGAATGAGGCAAGGGTGACGAAGGAGTAAGAGCATGACACATGTTCTGAGAACTAAATGAGGCTGAAGGAAATGAAGAGCTCTGCAGATTCACAGGAACCTGCCAAGTCTTTCTAGGAGGAAAATTTAACCACAGATTAAAGCTATACCAACATATGAGAGGGTTTTTTGTTTGTTTGTTTTATTTTTTATTATTTTTATAAGAAGAAATTCTTGATATGAACATGTTTTTGTTTTAATCCCAGGTGTGGGATGTGAGACTGATTCAGATGGTCCACAGCAGCAAACTATTTGCCTCATGTGGGCTGTGAAAGAAGCTCTTTGCCAGTTGCAGGTAGTTTAAACCTGAGGACTGTGGAGAAGGAATAAATGCCAGGGCCCAGAGAGTGTGGGAGCTCTGAGAAAGAACAAGCCTGCTGCTGCTTTCCACCTGTGGCTCCTGGTAGCTGTTGTTGCAGTAAGACAAGAAGTTGGAGATCTCCTGAAATGAGGATTGGACTGGCTCCAAGGAACCTGATGACCCTGAGCAGCAGGAAACATCTAAGAGAACTGTATCCCCTTCTCCCTCTAACCCTTTTCCTCTCCTATCTGGAGTTGGATTGTTGGAAGGGATTGGGGTGAAATAGAGAGAAAGAGATATAAGAAATGTAAATAAAAGAGTTTTTTTTTTTTTAAAGAAATAATGTCTTTTCACTTGCCCAGACTACATATGGGTTATTTTGTCCAGTAACTAGATATAATTTACTAAGAAAATGGCCATGTTCTTTTTGAGAAAGTCCTTCACAAATTCAGAGTTAGTTACTCTTTGGGAAGCATGGCCTTGCATCTTGTACATAAGGTGATGGAAGTCAAGGAAATTAGAGAGAGTTTTAAAAAATTATGGTCAGCAAAGACAGTAGAAATTAGTTAAAATAAAAGGCAATTTGTTTCACCTAATTTTGTTTTATTTTGTTTGTTTGTTAGTTGGAAATAATGAGTATGTGAAGGATTAGCCAAGCATGGGCTGTGCTAAAGGATCACAAAGGCTGAGGAATACAGGAGAGCCGGATGCTAGGAGCAGAGGTGGGCTTGGAGAAGAATCTGACCCTGAGGGAAGACACAGTTGCATATAAGAATGACTCAACAAATAGCTGAGATTTATGTTCACATGAAAATAAGCAAAATGACGGAGTTCTGTTACCCATTGCAGCTTAGGAGGCTCCAATATAAAGTGAGCAAGCTTTCTGTGCTCTGCCTTTAATTACTACATAGAACTCACTTTGACCTCCAAAATATACAGGGTATTTCACCAAAATCTGCAGGTCCTAGAGGAAAGCCATGTATTCTGTGTGACAGCACAGTGGAGCTTCTGCTCTGTGCCCTCCCTTCTGTCAGACGAAAGGGCTAGCTGTGCGAGTGTGCTCAGAGGGCTGGAGTCCTTTCCAGTAAGAAACCTCAGGGAAATTATACCAAAATACAAATCTTGGTTATTTTCAAAGTAAATAGAATTCAATCTAAAATAAAAAGGTCCCTCCCATTTGAGTTGTATAAAGGCCCCAATGAAGTATAAACAGTTTCCTAGGGGAATTATCAGCACATAGAGCAAAGGAGTTTCAATTGTTAGGAAAAAGAACAATAGACAAAGGGATGAAGTTGAGGATAAAAGTGAAGAGGATAGAAAATAAAGTGAGGGTGAGTAGCAATAGCAGCAGCAGAGAGAGAGAGAGAGAGAGAGAGAGAGAGAGAGAGAGAAGAGCGAGGAAATGACTCCAGGTACTAGGATATTTTGCATACATTAATTATCAAATTTACCTTCACAGGTCAAGTCTGCTGGGAACTGAGTTCTATAATTACATACATATTGGCAAGGACAACTAGGCTTTGAGAAGTTAGGTTACCTAAATCTCATCATTAGCCAAAATTGGAGTCAGACCTCCTGCTCAAGCCTACATGGCATCAAATCTCATACTTCCAAGCAAGTTTAAGTCTGGGGGGTCTAAATTATTTCCATCCATGCCTTAGCTACCTACAATAGACATACTGTTGCTGACTATTGAGCCCACCAAAACACCAAAAAAAAAAAAAAAAAAAAAAAACTTGCTTTCTTAGGGGAGAATTTAGAAACATAAACTTTGTCTAGGTATTATACAATGTATAATATATATTCATATATATACAATATATATGAATAGAGAAAAGAGTGATTTTAAGATGTCCTGATTTTTTTTTCCATCAACCCCACTTCCATGTCTACAGAAAGCTGAAATAGTTGTGGTCCTCATAGAATGTGATGTATAAAGAATGAAATATATAAACCCTCAAAGAGGCAGTTAAAGGAATTTTTAGGAGGGCAAACATCAACTTCTGTCTCAGGACTGAAAGGAGAAAGGACTGTATTTCCAGAAGCTTCCCGGGCAGGACTGTTTCAAACTTTTTGAAAATGATTAAT
Source organism: Psammomys obesus (assembly GCF_907164565.1). NCBI lineage: Eukaryota > Metazoa > Chordata > Mammalia > Rodentia > Muridae > Psammomys > Psammomys obesus. Next base: position 15,647,304 of record NW_026596134.1, on the reverse strand, counting down.
GAGTGTCCACCCCCTCCCGACCCCTCCCGCTGTGCCACTTTGAAAACATACTAAGTGTGCTTTGTCTGGTTCACCAACAGAGGAAGCCCTGCTCACACAGGACAAAAAGGGCTGCTGTTTGCCAGTAGCTATTAAGTCCTGGCTATATCAACACATGCACTGTCAACAGTAATCTTCTCCAAGAGTCTATTCTTGTGGAACCCTGAGGGGTGAAGAAATATTTCATTGGCAACCTCCCTAAGCCTATAAGTAGCAATGTGTTTTGACAGAACGAAGCTTCACAATTCTCTCCCTGCTTTACTTTCTTGGAAGATCTAAGGCTAGAAATAAAAAGCACGTCCCACACGAGTTTTCTTCCTCAAGTCTTAAGCTTCAACTTCCTTTTAGAGTTTGCAGTTTCTGGTTCTCTTAAAAGAGTTGTGTTGCACAACTGAACCTCATACACGTGCACATTTTTAAATCATGGCCAAATGAGTACTTTGTGCCACAAGATAACATCTATTGTGTGACTGGTGATCATTCATAGGCTTTCCGTTTGGGGGAGAAAAGCATTAACCTCTATTAAATTTAAATTGTTCTGGTTTGGGGAAAAAAAAATGCCCATAGCTAAAAAAAAAGGGGGGGGGGGGAATTGAAATACAGTATAAATTAAATATATAATAGATGGCCCAAACAACAGCCTACAGCACAGGTAGACACATTCTATTGGGAACAAATCATTTCGGTTCATTGAGTGCCGGAGCAAAGAAGATGAAGTGCTGAACAAGCAGTAGTAATCTTTGGCAATAAGTTGTCTCTGTGTTATGATCATGAGATTCCAATTTCTGCCTGATGGAGACATGTGACCTTTGCTCTCCTCATTCACTAAGCAAGTATCATTATGTGTTTATAATTTGTCCAGACCTATGCTAGAATCTGTAGCAACAAAGTAGAAAGAATAAGTTCCCTTTCCTTTTTCCCAAAGACCGAATGTGTTGTATGTAAAGAGATGAGAGCAGAATATCCTGAGGAGAGGATGTCAGTTGTATTGTGGGAGCAATGGTATGTGGCACATTACCCGGATGTATCTGTAAGGGAGGGAGAGGTGTCGCAGTCACGTTTTATAAAATGAGATGTCAGAGAAATATTAACAGATATAAAGAAAATGCATGCAAGAAAAAAAAAATCCTTCAAGAGACACTCAGTAAAGTATGTTTCTCAGCAGACTAGAAGCAGGCCTGTGTGGCTCAGCTGTGTGGATGCATCAAGCCATGGGCTGAACTGAAATGAAGTTATGCTAGGAAGTAAGCTAAGGTCTTAGATTCATGGAGGTGTTTCATCACTGTTTTTATGAATGAGTGATCTTGGGCTCATTACTCACATTTAAATATTCTTTCTGCTGCAGATACCTATTGCAAGTATCTTATGTCACAGTGCTGACTATAATGGCATAGTTATAAGAAGAGAAATGTACTAATGAGACAAGAAAGATGACTTGCAAGGTCCCACATATAAATGTGGTGCTGACAACTGTAGTTCTGTATCTTGTAAATTATAGCCTTCAACAGTGTGGCTGTTGTTGCTATCTTCACCCTGACATGGTAGCAGTGGCTACATGACCCAGCATAACATTTTGGCAGATAATTGGCTCCTACAAGCCCTGACTGTGTGACCTCACTGTCATCTGAATGGTGCTGCCCTTATGACTACATAAAAAGTAAAGCGAAGCGCAGGTTCAGGGTGACAGTGCTGGGAGTTGGATGCTTACGTTGTCATATTAATTGTTCTTACAGAATTATTTGATTTTCACATTTGTTTGTGTTTCTACTTTTCCAATAAACGGATTGGACATGATGCTGTTTAGGATTAACTCAGCTTGTAATTGCTTGGCGCATCAAAGACAAACACATGGCTCCACTTTGGTTCAAGCGATAAGCTTTTGCTGAGTACTGGATATTTGCACAGCATGAAGCTAGATACTCTGAAGGCAAGGTAACCTGTGAGATTTTATCCTTTCCTTAAAGTAGCTGAAAAGTCCAGTGCAAGCAATGGTGGGTTCATAAAATAACTACATTTATTAAGTTTGTGCACACTCACATAAACAAAATGAGGAATGAATTCCAATGAGGAAAGCAGGAAAGATTTTCCAATGGTGGCATGTAAATTGGACATTAAAGAAAACCTAGAGATAAACCAGAACACAAAATAGATGATAAAAGAGTGTTTTAGTTATGAAAGTTCCTTAGTAAGATGTTTGTTGAGAAATCAACAGTAGCTCATTTCTGCTGAACATTGATAAAATTCTAGAAGCTTCATGCCTTTGTTTTCTAAAACCCACAGCATAATGATTGGGCAGGCACAGTTTATTTCCATTTTTCAAATAAAAAACAAAAACACACTAAAGTTCAGTCAGTGTTCAAAAGAGTAGACCCAATGAAACTAGACATTAAAAGGGGCCTCAATGAGGCCTAGGTGGGACATAGGGAAAGGAGGAGAAATGGAGAAGAAGAGAATGACAGCAGCCTCGTAAGAGGAGCTGAAGAATGCTCTGCACAGATGAGAAAGCATGTTAGGTACGAAAGGAATTACTGTGTGAATTACTGCTGCATGAAGCTGCCATGGTTATGGCATGGAGATAAGAGGGAGTAGTGAGAACTGTGGAGGCATCAAAAGAGCTTCTGTTTAACACACTACATGAGGACAGAAAGTCAATATGACTGGAGAAACCATGGTCCCTGAGTTTTGCTGTATGTTTTTTTTTTTTTTCAAGAAAAGCAATAAAAATCCAGAATTTATCCCCTAAATTATTAAATATTGACCAAACAAGCAAATAAACCACAGTGGACCAAACATAACATGTGCCTAATAATATCCAGTCTGCAAATAAAATAGACCTGTGTTTTGAAAAACACCTCATTGCTATTTTTGTTTATCCTGTCAAACGGTATCAGCATATGATTGTTCTAGCAATAGTCAACCTTGTAAAGTTATAGAAAATGATCAAGATATAATCAAGAAATAATTGGGCAGCTCAAAGGTTATTGTTGTAAGCAAAATAAATGATGGAAGTCCGAGTTAGTGGCAGTGAGAACAGATTGGTTTTTCAGAGACTAAGTGGTCATTAAGGCCAGCCAGTGGCAAGAAAGAAGGCATCAATGATAACTCAGGGCTTTGGAGATGAGCAGGAGGGGCATATACTGATGGAGACAGCAAACACAACAGAAAGATCATGTTTCTTGGGAGGTGGGAGCAGTGAGTTCAGACAGAAGTGTTGAAATAGGGTTCAGGGAGCAAGTCAATGTCATTCATAGCTTTCCTGTTATAATCAAAGAGTCATGCATGTCACTAATCAACACAGGAGACCCTGATCATTATGGATTCCTTGAATAAAGTAAGAATTTTAAGGAGTCTTAAAACCTATCTATACTTAAGATAATTAATCAAAGAAACAAAAACGATTAGTCGCAAAACATTTGCAAACAGGATTCATCTGGGACAAAGAAATTTGTCACAAGGAGCTAGTAAGAAAAAGATATGGAACTGTGATTAGAAAAAAAATGTGAAACTTCTTTTTACATCTACAATTGTCATATAGATATACAAGCAGTTTTCTGAGGATTTCTAGTATAGAATGAACATAAAATGATTTACTCAATGAACATACAATAATTTACTAGATCATTGTTGGTGACTACAAAGTATTTGTTCAGTTGATAGATTTTTTAAAGAACTCTGTAATCAAGTACCGCAGTAGACATTTTGATGTGAATTAGAAAACTAACATTAAATCATTTACAGTTCTATGATTTCTGTGTGTGTGTATGTGTATGTATGTTTGCGTGCATGCACACAGATATGTTTGAGAGCTTACATGCAGGTATATAAAGGCCACAGATTGACTCTTTGTGTCTTCCTCTGTTATTGTGCAGCTAGACTTGCTAGAATGCTTCTGACTCTGCTTCTACCACAGCACTAAGTGACAGGCATGTGCTACCATGCCTAGCCTATGCATGCGTAGTAGCCACTTTACTGACTGAACCATCTTTCCAGCCTCTAGAATGACTTTTTAGGCAACATCAAGTACAATACTACAGAATACTATTGCCACACTTGAAAGTAAGTGTGTTGAGAAAATACATTCCTGGGATATTTTAAGATCACTTTATAGTTCATAAAAGTTTTTGTTTTTGTTTTTTTTTCTTTCAGCCTGCCCAGCCTGCATTTTGAGACTATAGCTGATTAGAGTGGAAGTCCTACCACAGTCTTGCTTGGTCATTGAAAGTCTTTGTGCATTATTCTTTAAAGACCTCTCTCTCTCTCTCTCAAAAAAAAATATATATATATATCTGCACTTAAATTCAACATCCAGCCAGGACCACTTTTGTGCTCCTCCACAGCCACATAGTTTTGAGAATTCTGTATGCCCGAGGCTGCTTCAGATGCTCTGTTCAGCAGCCTCTAACTCTTTTACAGAAACAAGACAGACATGCTTGTGATGACATTACTGGGGCAAGGTTCCATGGCAACCAGAAAAGGACCTGAGACATGACCCTGACCTGCAGACATGTCAGGCTGCCCGCTTTCACTATGTGGAGGGCCATATTCAGGAGCTGATGTCTCTAAAAGATGGGGAGATGGAATGTTCCATTTCTATGGAAAATAAAAGCATTTTGGAGATTCTCAATACTTTAACATGTTAAAACAACATTCAAATATTATTTTTAATGATGAATTAGATAGAGGTCAAATTTAGTTGAGTCTTCTATGGTCACCTAGCACATAAAATATTTTAATTTAATTTCATAGATCTTAACATGATCTAGTAATTGTTTTCATTTTTCCCCCAGTGTCTCTTAAATACCCAAATGTTAACCTACTTGATCCTTTGAGCAAGCTGTGAAAAGATCTATTCTTGATAGCATGAACAAGGATCACCACTCAGTCTCCAGTGAAGTAAACACTTAGAACTCTGAAAGGCAGACACCATTCCTGTTCCTGCAGATAAATGAGTGAGGCACAGGGAGGCTAAGTATCTTGTATAAAGTCACATAAAAAAAGCTTAGATTTTAGCCTAGGCCATCGGTTTCTGTACCTATACCTATCCATGAGGTAGGACTTGGATGTTATATCTTAGAGGGGAAGCACAATGAACAGACACTGACTCTCACTAAGGGGCAGAGCAGTGTATGAAGGATGAAGCCAAAGTATGGCTACAAGATAGGAGATGAACCTGAACTCCATGACTGATCAAGGTTGACAGCGTGGGAAGAAGGCAGTTCTATTCCTGCTGTAGAGATTCAGGGGCCTCAGTAGAGAGACTCTCTGGAAAAAAGAGTGGTTGAAGGAAAAAAAAAATCACAAGCATTCAACGATGGGTGTTCGAATAAATTCACAAAGGACAGAGAGAAGCGTGGACTTTCCGCATCTCACAGAGTGGAGCACAGAAAGCCAGCATGGACTGCTGTCCCCTTATTTTCTTTCTTGCTGGCCTCTGGCTCTGTGAGTGGAGAGAAGCTGAACAGGAAAGCAAAGTCAGCAGCAGCTGCTTGGGGAAGGAAGCTTTTCCTTTAGGATGAAGCAGTATGCTCTCATTTTCTAGAACTGGGTATTTTAAGGTTCAGAACTGATAATTTGGTTTTTCACCTTAAAATGAATATAGGCTATTTATTTCCAAGAGTGAGCAGGCATTGCAATAGTCTTTGAAACTCCAGATTCTTTCCCGTGAATGCAGTAAACAAGTCACACTGAAGTGAAGCTTAAGGAGAGGGAAGGATGCACACCTACTGGTCATACCTTAAACATCCTGCTGCTCTTTTTAGTTAATAACTAACCGAGGCAGTAACCCAATTATTCAGTAATAAAAGACTCTTTCGCTTCTCTTTTCCACCTAAAATTCTGTAACATTGGCATATATATGTACGTGGCATTAAATTCTTAAGTATATTTAATCTTATCAAAGATAAGAACACATTTTCATAATTGTGTAATTGTTAGTAAGCTAATAAAATGTATTAACATAAGTTGTAGACTAAGATGATCACAAACAATTATTTACCAGTTTGTATTTAGGAAAAATGTCATAAGATTAAATACAGAACATACTTCAGTAATTATGAATGCACATGGGCTCTGAAACACAGAGAGTGTCGTATCCCTGTGAGCAGAGTGTGAGAAATGGGAGACACACTTTCATCACAGTTTTTGTTTCTTTTTATATTTCTCATGTGTGGGTGTGTTATATGTGTATATATGCAATTTTTATACGTGTGTAGGTGTACATGTATGTGGATATGTGGATACCTGAGTGTATGTATATGTGGAGGTCCAAGATAGATGTCAGGAGTCATCCCAATTGCTCAAAAATCTTTTTTAATTAATTTATTTTTTTCTTTTTTAAATTTTTTTCCACTGATAGAAAAGGTCCTTCTCCCCTTCCTTCTGACCCTAGCTTCTCATGTCTCATCAGTCCAAAAATCTTATTAATTAAGGCAGAGTCATTCAAACTCAGAGCCCATTGACATGGCTACTCTTGTTAGCCAACTTGCTGGGAGATCATTTGTCTCCAACTTCTGAGGCTGGAGTTACAGGCAGCTGCCGCCCTCACTCAGTATTTACTAAGGTTTGGGCATCTGAACTCTGGTTCTCAAATTTGCATGGCAATTCCTCCACCAATGAAGCTTCTCCTGAGCAATGTTCCTACTACTGATCTGTCAGTAGGCACACTTGTGATCTTGGTGAATAATAACCTTTCTGTGTGCTGTATCTTTCATATATGAGTTTGAATTGATAGCCTTAAAATTCCCAGCTTTTTGTTTTAAAGGCTATGAATCTTATCTATGACCAAGCGATGACTGCTTACAAACAGAACAGAAAAGCATACAAAATGCTGAAACAGTAAAACAAGAACAATCAGCTGCACATGTCCTTTGTTTGCTAATACACGAGCGAACATTCACATTGGCTTTACAAATATATTCAAACACCATCTACAAGTGATTGCATCTGTCAGATGCGCAAGTGGTTTTATATTTATGTAGTAGCATCTAAGAGAAAAAGATAAAAGAAATAATTAAATAACAAAATCACAAATGATTTTTTTTCTAGATATTGATGAAAAAAATACACAATGCCATCATATATTAAATTTTACTAGTAATAAACGTTTTAAAGATACTGTTTTTCCTGGAACTACGCCTGCTCAATAAATAAACATTGAAATGAAATAAATAGGTTATCATGGAAAAGCTCTCAGACATTTGGCAACCAAATGTCTGGGGTAAAATGGAACTGGGAAAAATAACTAAGAGACTATAGTAAAGAAGACAAAATATTATATTTTATACTTGTATGTGTATGTGTGTACATGTATATACATAAATGTGTGTATTTGTACATATTATGGAGTTCCTGTACAAACAACAGACAGCATGGGGTGCTTGCTTCTCTCCATCTATAGTGTAACTCCCAGGCATGCAACTTGAGTGCTTAGACTTGACAGCAAATAGCTTTACCCAATAACCCATCTTGCTGACCTGACACCCATTATTTCCTCCTATCTTTTGAAGAGTTTGATTACTTTCCTAGAAATATCTCTGACATGAACTCAGTGGCTGGCTCTTTGATCACCTCCCCCTGAGTGGGGAGCAGCCTTACCAGGCCACAGAGGAAGACAATGCAGCCAGTCCTGATGAGACTTGATAAAGTAGGGTCAGATGGAAGGGGAGAAGGACCCCTCCATCAGTGGACTTGGAGAGGGGCATGGGAAGAGATAAGGGAGGGGAGGATTGGGAGGGAATGAGGGAGGGGGCTACAGCAGGGATACAAAGTGAATAAACTTTAATTTATATATAAATATATGTATAGCAACTTCAAGCATGTCTAGTGGCCCATACCTGTAATTGCAGCTGCTCATGAGGATGAAAGAGGAGGACTGCAAATTCATGGCCTCCTAGACTAGATACTAAGGTCAAGACCAACCTAGGTAACTTAAGGAGGCTTTTTGAGATAGGGGGGAGGAGAGAGGGGAAAGAGAAGGAGAGAGAGAGAAAGAGAGAAATAGAGAGAGAGATTAGTGACTGAAAACTAGCCTTCCTTGTAGACATGAGGCAATAAGTTTCTAGTACTCAATATTAAAAAAAAAAAAGTGTGGGGGTATAATTTAAAGTTGTAGTGATAAAAGGAAAAAAGAAAATATGAAATCTTTAATGAGAACACAGAGTTGAAGAAATAAAGAGGAAAAAGGCAGACAAAGCTCTCTGAACAGGAGAATACATGCATATTACATCATAAATTTGTCGGCTATTTACAGAGAGAGAAAAGAACAAGGGACAAGAAAATAGAACAAGAATAATTCTAAATAAATGAAAATAAAGAAACCAGAGCAAAGTCCAAAATAAATAAAATTTAGGTAAGAGGCAGGCATGGGGGTACACAACTTTAGTGCCAACACTTGGAAGACAGAGGAAGGAGGGTCTCTGTTAGTTTGCAAGAAGTTTGTTTTATACAGAAATTTCCAGGACATTCAGGGCTATGTAGATAAACCCTGTCTCAAAAACACAAAATCACAGCCCACCAAAAGCAAATAAAATGAACTCTACTTTAAAAAAGAAATTAAGAAATAATTGCTTAGAAATATTTTACTTGCATGAATGTGAATGATTGAAGGATTATGCAGTATAAAATCTAGGTTTGATTGAAAAATTTGATGGATGAATTAAAAAAAACATATATGCATGTCACAGCTAAAAAGATGATAATCCAAGCAGATAATAAAAGGGCAGCAATCAGAGTTGCAGGCTTTGGAACTCAAACCAAAGAGAGAAAACAAAGAGAGATGTTAGACTGCATCTGAAAATTGGGAAATAGTTGTGATTGTATCTGGAATGAGCAGGGTAGCTGGGCAGGGCATGCAGGCAGTTAAGAGGTTAATGAGTCATACACAGATGTGAACAGGGAAGAAAAAGAGACACTGGGTTCTGTGGCCTGCTTCACAACTGCCTTCACGGCCCTGTCAATAGCTCCCAGAAATATAAATGGATGAGTTACTTAAAGATTTGTCTCCTTCTTTTAAAGAAGAAAAATGATCACATATGGAGAGAATGTAAAAATCATTTAGAGAAAAGAATAGAAAGAACTAGAAATAAATACACCTTAACAAAGAACCACTAGGAATGTATAGGATTGGCTAGATATGAATACAGATTTTGTAGTATCCCCATTCCATGCATGTAGAGGGACTGAAAAGAGAAAACACAAAGGGTGAGTCATGGTATGGTTAGCTTCATGAGTTAAGAAAACAAAACAAAACAAAAAGGCTTTGCATCTTAAAATCAGCCTTCCCTAAATGCTGGATAATTTGGACATTCTTTGTGGAAGATGAGCTTGTTCCTAGGGGAGAGAAACAATGATCAAACAGCAGAAGAAATATGAAGATAAGAACTTAGCTCAAGCTCAGGGCCTGCATAGGTCTGCACGAGGTCCAATGTGTGTATGTTACAACTCTTTGCTTAGTAATGCGACTCCTGACTGTGAACAAGTGGGTCTCTGACTCTTTGGCCTGCACTTAGAACTCTTTTTCTTCTGTTAGGTTGCCAGATCCAACATTAGTACAATAGTTTTTGTTTCCAGTTGCTATATTTTATTTATCATGTCTGCTTGTTATCTCATAGAAATCTTCTCTTCTTTAGTGAGAGACAGAAATGGAGTGGTTGTGGAGGGGAGGGGAGTGGGGATGAACTGGGAGGAACACTGGGATGGGAAACTATAATCAGGGTATACTGTATGAAAAAAGAATACTTTTTTCAGTAAAGAAAAATAACATAATAAAAAATCCTTAACTCATTTGTCAGGGCACGAGGGCCCAGAGGAGTGCTAAAGAGAGTTTTGGAATAAGCCATCGGAGAAGCTAAACACAAGGCATTAGTACTGGGCAAGACATCACCAGATTCAGATTTAAAACCAGTGGGAGAATGAACGGGAAGAATTTAGAGTGAAAACCAGAAAGAATGAGATAAAGTCAAGGGGGCAGAAGGAAGAGAGGGGCATAGCAAACAGCAAGGGTCCACCCCTTTTCTACCGAACCACTGAGAGAGGTCCAATTAGTATTCTCAGTTGTGTACCAACAGGTGAGCCCATTAGGTAATAGTGGATCATTCCAAACCCACTGTCATAAACAGCCCTGGTTAAATTCGGTGGGTCACGAAACAAAACAAAGGGGCATGAATATATGAACCATGAGTATATGGAGGAAGACAGTGATGAGGAAGGCGAGGATGAGAGTAATCTGAATATGATTTAGAGACGTAAGACGTTGTCCAAAAGAGAAATTTAATTAATAAACAATCAGCACACAGTCTATAAATCTGTTTGGGAAGAAAGGTGATGGGTGTTGAGGTTGAAATGGATGCTTACAAAAAAAAAAAAAAGTATAGGAAGAAGAGATTAAATAGTTAAACTCTTCAGTTCTAAGGGGGGTACTTTAGGGGAAATTATGTGAATTCTCACCTGAAATGTGGTGGAGATGAAGAGCTCGTTGATGCCCTGTGTGGCAGCTCTGTACAAGGTGGAGATGGGCTAACAAATGAGATAATGTGACTGTCATCCCCAACCCCAAGGGGAGCTACAGGCAGCTAAAGAATGCTGAGTGGAAGAGGTGGTATTTCTCACACAGGAGCACACAGTCGGTTATTCCAACACCCAGTGGTCAGCCCTGAAAACAAACATGAAAGAGACTGCACAAATCATATGTAGGAATATATATTTAAATGCGTATGCGTCTAAGCAGAAAATAATGAAAAAAAAAAAGAGGACATGAACTCAAAGAAGAGCAAGAGGAAGTAGGTGGAAATGTCTGGATGGAGGCAAGAGAAGGGAGAAATTCAGTACAGTATAATTTCCTACATTAAAAAATTAAAAAGCTAAATAGCTATCACTGTAAAAGTGTGTAACATCTTAAAAAGACACCTGGGAAGGTCTCAAAAGATGTAAGTGGCAAATCTGGGTGTGTTGATTAAGTTTTTTTGTTTTTTTGTTTTTTTTCTTGAAACACCAATCAAAGCAAAGACAGTATTTGGATTGTACTTCGGTATTCTGACAACGGAGTTAAGGGTCAAAATGATGTATCAATTGGGTCAAATTGAGGGTCTTGCATAGAGAGTATTTTCTGGAAGAGATCAGGACACACGTATTACTATAAGACTGACCATGGTCACCACCAGAAATCAGAAAACAAATCAAGTTGCTGAGAGGTAAAGAACTGTTTGTTGCATACTTATGTATGAAGATGTCGTAACTTTTCCAAATGAAAAACACATCTGACTTGAAAGAAAATAATATAAAATGGGAAAAAGCAGAAGGGGAAAAAGTGAAATGAGAGAGAGAGAGATTGAATAGCCCTGTCATATATTACATAGCTGAGATTATTCTGGAAATACTGAAAGCAAAGAAGATGAGAAATTTTAAATTATGGGACAAGAACATAGCAAAATAAGAAAAGTTACAGCAACACTGCACTGGGTGACAGACAATCTTTATGTCTCATATTATTCAAACTTAGTAATGAGCTATAAAACATGCCATTGTCTCCTTTTTACAAATTAGGAGAATCGAAATTAGACAGGGTAAGTAAGTTGTTCAAGGTCACACCTAAAGCAAACAGCCGAAACTCAATCCACTCTGTGTCTTGCTCCTATGCTTTTATCTGCACACCATTGCCTTTCAAAACAAAGACATAAAAGTGAGAAATAAAGGGAAATACAATTATATTGAAGCTGTTTGGTTGAAGAATGGGAGTATTGTCTGCAGTGCACAAGGCTACAACAAATTTTTGAAAAAGAAAAAAGGGAATGTTGGCATGATTTTCACTCGCTTGTCAGTTAAAAGAAAATCTTCTACAGTATTATGCAGAGGTATGTCAGCCATGTGAGGTATTGGAAGTGGAGCCCTGTGCCACAGTCCCCTAACAACAGCACACACAGCTGCAATTTTGAGCCAGAGTTCTTGTTAGAGAAATACTCCCCTCTAAATAATACATAATTAACGTGGATTAGGTGTGACTTGACTTCTCTTTTGTTGCTATTCAAATGTATATCATTAGCAATCTGCATAATTAAATTAACAGTTATCATTGCAGCGGGCCACTTAGCCTCTCCAGGTGAGCTGCTGGCTGTCTTCTTTCCAGGATCGCTCTGAGACCCTGTAATGGAAGCACATCATTTTGTAGGAACACCGGAAGACCACATGGGTGAATTTAAATTGGAATAAGATACTCTGATTTTTTTTTATTATTATTTTCTGATGAAACAGTGCTTTTATTTTGTCTGCAAAGGCCCACTGTGTTTTAAATGTCAAAGAACAGGTAATAGAAGAATATAAACACATAAATTTTGAAATAGAGTTTATTCTAAAAATTAATGAATGCGTAGACTTTGGTGCTACTTTAATAAAATTTTCAGAAATTTTCATGGGTAAGATAGGATTAGGTTTTTCACAGAGTATATTAATAGGTTACACAAGAATAATATTGGTAATATTTTTATGCATTCTCTGACACTTACAGTAAAATGTGTTTGAAGCTTTTAAATGGAAAAACTTATGTATTTTTAAAATTTAGCAGCATGAGTACAAAAGAAACACTTATTGGTGCTTTTACAAACAAGAATGATGATTTTACTGAGTGGGGGATGTATATGAACCTCAAAATTTAGCATGTTCTAAGGGGCCTAAGGGACCTGGAATTTATGGCAGTTTAGGTATCAATTTGTTCCCCAGTCATAAGCTTTTGTCAAAAAAAAAAAAAAAATCAGGATGTGGACTAGTATAAAACATTTCAAAATGTCTTCATGCTATTTCTATTAATATTAATAAGCAGTAAGCTGATATTTTATATAAGGCTGAGGTTAATACTTATGCTGAGATTGTTGTAGGCTGGGGTTTCTCTATGCAGATTTTCAGTGATTTGTATTACTTAGTTCACATGACTAATCATGTGACATAAATGCTGTAATTTTGGTATGATAGACCCTTCTAGTAATACTTACACAATGACAATACATGCCTTCCGATGACATTGAAATGACCCAGGCAAGACTGACAATCGCTTAACCTTTTTTTTTTCCTTCGTTTTTGCCAGTCGCAAATCACAAATGGCTTTGAAAACAAATGTCTGTGTACACCTAAGAGATAGTGGGTGCCACTTCGTTCCTCACTGAGATAAAAATGAAGTGTTCACTGTGTCCAGTGGATGGTCTTCAAAACAGTGCGCTGGACCACCTTAGTTTCTTCTGGAGCCCAGAGACTAACTGCCAACGCAGACTAAAAGGCTTGTGCTGTCAACAGGATTCCTAAAGATGTTTGTTTTCCACTGTGGAAGTATGACAACTTTTGAGTTTCAGTAACAAGTGATAAATTAAAACATAAGAACAACAAGATCAGCTTCCTGACTGGGCTTTCGGGCTCTGTCTGATTCCCTTCCAATGCGACATTAAAAGAAGGAGGTTTGGATGTACAATCTCTTTGTTTGCACCAGATGGTCTTACTATCAGGCTGAGATAGCAAGGCCCCAGCAATCCTGTACATTTTCTACTTGCTTCACTCCTCTTTTTTTTTTTTTTTTTTTTTTTACAACGCTGAGGGAATATTGGGAGAGGCAAGAAGTACCTTGTTCAACCTGAATCAATGTTTTCTGTGTTTGGGTTTGAGATTCGTCTCCACATCTGATCTTGGATTCCATGACAAGAGCAGCAAGTGTCTCACGTGGGTTAATCTGATCTTGCTAATAATATTAGTGACCACATTGTTAGAATTGGGAAAGGAGACTACCTTCCATTCTTCTTGGAGCTGAAAGCCTCTTGGGAAAACCAAACACAAACCAGAAGAAAAAAAACAAAAAATACATTTTATACAAGGTCAAATAATGATATAAGGTAAAAATAAATAAAAATAAAAAAATACAGAAGGGTACAATTATAGAAGGCCAGTGAGGAATAAGTTACTGGGTTAAATAATAAAGGTCTGCCGGCAGAACTAACATATTTTCTCTGAAATGGGGTGCACAGAAAAGTAAGCTTTCTAAACTCCAGGGAAGAGAGGTGCAGACAGAGGAAACGGGACGTACAAAAAGCCCTCAGTAGTAGTAGATGTGGCTTGTTCATGGACACCGTGAAAGACAGCACAGGTAGAACACTATGCGTAAGGAGAGGAGTTTGGACTGAGCAAGAGGAAATGGAATTTTTTCAGGACGACACACTTGTGTTTCATTCAGAGTGTCATAAAACCTCTTGGGGTTTCCCAGAAAGATGAGAAATCAACCAAATCACATTTTTTTTTCAACATCGTTGCAACTGGCACTGAGAATTGACTAAAACTAGGGCAATGTGACACTAGTCTAGTAGAGCCCATCCAGGTTAGCACAGACTGTGTCTAACCAGGGGTGTTAGCAGATAGATGTTGAGACTTGGCTAGGTTCTGTGCAGACGTGTTTGGTTGTGAATGTAGAAACCTTCAGAGTTAGAAACAGATTAGATGAGGAATGTGGGAGATAAAGAGGGATTATAGATTCTTACAAGGCTTTAGATCCATGTGTTCAGTACTGGAGCTTTGTACTGAAATGGGGGAAACAGATTGCAGATCCACATGCATCAGGTGAAACCGCCAAAGAAAGAGAGGCCTAGAGAGAGAAGGGAGAGGGGAGGAAATGGAGAGAGGAAAGAGAGAGAGAAGAGAACTTAGGGAGGCATCTGAGATAAGATGCAAATAAGGGCAGTTTGGGCAGCAACAGAATAAAAACTCAGGACTCTGAGCTCTCCTCAGTGGACTTGTGCAAGTAAAGAAAGAAGAAAGACACTTGTGGCATGGGGTTACCTTGAGAAATAGCCCATGCCAGTGTTCTGAGCCAATGGGTGAAGTTATTTAACTCTCTGGAAGTGACAGACAGTAGAGTTCTGGCAAGGGAACCCCAATTTATAAAATAGATATGTGTCACTGTAAATAGATTAGAAAATCAATTTTACCTGAGACGTCACGCAACCTCCTTGAAAATGCAATTATTTACCCTCTCCATCCATATAAATTTAGGGGTGAACACATTAGCATTCCACACTCTAGCATTCTGCTTCAGGACCAAGCTTCAGTTAATCCTGAGAGGCTGGCAGATTCACTTACAAAAACTGGTGGTACGTTTGAGAAGAAAAACTACCCTTTGGAGTAAGTGCTTTATAAAGGCAATTAAAGCAGAAAGATGTGTTTATAGGCTTCCACCCTTCAAAACGGCTATATATCAAATTTATTAAAAATGTAATTTGGAAGAGAAGCTCAGAATACAGCCATAAAAATAAAAATGAAACTAATTCATCTTAGAACTATGTGATGCTTTTAGCCCTCATCAACCTAAAGACTCTCCTATCCAAATGCGAGTAGAAATTAGAAACTGCTTTTCCATGCTGATACATTTTTGTAACTATCTAATGGCTGATGTTTATATGGCAAAATAAGAGGCTGTTCTTCAAGGCAGACAATATGGAAAAATATGTATACTTCCAAAACTTAAGGCAGATGATATTTAAGACTTAAAAAGGTTATATAAATTCAACACAATATATAGGAAGTGTATGAGAAATAAGTGGTTGTGAAAGATGCAAAAACACATTTGAATCAAGAAAACTACTTCCTGTTTCTGCATATATTTATTATCTTATTAATTCTTTTGAAAAGAAAATACAAAAATAGCTCAATAGATTAAGCAGAACAGGAGACAAATAATATACTATGAGGATTTAAATAATCACTTTTCTTTAGATTGGTTCCCCCCTCCCTTTTTTTTTTTTTTTTTTTGTAATGCTCAATCCCACTTTTAAAAGATCATCCTGAGTGAGGTATCCCAGAAGCAGAAAGACACACATGGTATATACTCACTTATAAGTGGATATTAGACACATAATATAGGATAAACATAATAAAATATGTACACCTAAAGAAGCTAAGCAAGAAAGAGGACCCTGGGTAAGATGCTCAATCTTCATTCAGAAAGACCAATGAGACGGACATCAGAAGAAGGAGAAAACAGGGAACACGACAGGAACCTACCACAGACGGCCTCTGAAAGACTCTACCCAGCAGAGTATCTAAACAGATGCTGAGACTCATAGCCAGAGTGCATAGAAGCTTATGAAAGAAGGGGGATATGGGAAGACCTGGAGAAGGCTGGAGCTCCACAAGGAGAGCAACAGAACCAAAATATCTGGGCACAGGAGTCTTTTGTGAGACTGATACTCCAAACAAGGACCATGCATGGAGATAACCTAGAACCCCTACACAGATGTACCCCATGGCAGCTCAGTGTCCAAGTGGGTTCCCTAGTGATGGGAACAGGGACTGTCTCTGACATGAACTCAGGGGGCCTGCTCTTTGATCACTTCCCCATGAGAGGGGGACAGTTTTACCAGGCCACAGATGAAGAAAGTGCAGCCAGTCCTGATGAGACATGATAGACTAAGGTCTGATGAAAGGAGAGGAGGATCTCTCCTATCAGTGGACGGGGGAGGAGGCATGGGAGGAGATGAGGGAGGGAGGGTGTGATTGGGAGGAGACAAGGGAAAGGGCTACAGCTGGGATACAAAGTGAATAAATTGTAATACATAAAAAAGTTGTATTAAAGAAGTGGAATTTGTTTTAGGTTCTGGAACCGTGCCCTGTGGACTGTGTGAACTGCAAGCCATGACTCTGATGACAGTGTACAGGTCAGTTCCCTATACTGAAAAAGGGTTGAGTGCCTGAAGTGGGCAGTCCTCTCCAGTAAGTAACTGACCTGTGGGACTCAGGGCATGAGTGGGTAAAGTACTTGTTGTGCAAGGATTACAGCCTTAATTCCGATCCAAAGCAGTCACATGAAAATGGGCACATGCTTGTAAGCCTAGTAATGAAGAGCAGAGAGGAGCCGGCTGTAAGAGCTCTCAATAGGCCAGCTAGTGGGGGAAAGACCACAGGCCAGGCAATAGATTCAGTGAAAATCTATTATCAACATCTAATTTCTGCACACTCACAGGAACGCGTGCACACACACACACACACACACCAGACCACATACATGCACATACACACACATCATACCATATACCACACACTGAATACCACACACCACACACATGCACATAAATCCACAACATGCACACACAGGCACAACACACACACATACTCACATATACTCTCACTCACACATGCAAGCACAAGTGACACTTTGCCGACAAGATTATTTCACTGTGTGGCATATCGCATGTCTGTAGAGGCTTAGGAAGGAGGTCTAGTGCAGCGAATGTAGTAGATAAGGCTGTGCATGGCTTCCCCGAGGGACCTGAGGAACAGGGTGTCTGAGGATGATGGCAGCCTGGCTTCAGGTGGCAGCCTTGCTCAGGATGCTTTCCCCACCTTTGTTTTGCTGAACAAGATCTACGCTGTTCAGAAATGTAAATCCCCTCATTTCCTTCCTTGCCTCCTCTTAGCATTCCTCAAAGATTACACATAACTTCCATGCCAAGAGCAGAGCAGATCAGCATCTTTGGCTTGTTCAGCATGGAAAATTGTTATTAATAGCACGCAGAGCAAAAAGCTGTCCCAGGGAAGAGAGCCCCTGGTTTTAGGAGCAAGCCTACCTATGAGGTAAGCTCTGAGTAAGAAATGAGAAATGAATTCTTTGGTAAAAAGTTATCCAATGCTTACCTTTCAAACTCGAACATTGTTTTATACAATAATCTTTAAATGATAGAGAAACGTTTTTAACTGAGCCGTTCATCTGGGCTCTAGCCTGAATTATGTAGTGAGGCAATGATTCTAGAAGGTTAAATACTTCCATATCAATTATACTTGGAAAATATCATCTGCTCACATATTATTATCAATCAGTAGAAGTGCTAGAAATTAATTTAGGAAACATAAAGAGCAAGTAATTCGTTTTCTCATAATTCAGTAGCCAATATTCTAAGTAAACCAGAAATTTTTACCTTGAACAAAACTAAACACACACACACACACACACACACACACACAACTTTGCATGCACATTGTCCGTAGTTTTCTTAGTTCATGAAAGTGACTATGACCTCTCAACACTCAAAAATGATTCTCCATGCAGAAATCTTTACTATACTTCTGTAAGAATTAAGGGCAGACTTGCAGGAAAGGACACTTTAAAAACAACAAATACCATCCATGTCACCACTTAGCTTCATATTTTTGGCTGCAACATGAAATAAAATCAGAAGGACTTTATGGGGCCTAGTGATTTTCCATCTCTGGGCAAAGGAGAGGAATAAATGATTTGCTTTGTGAATATATTTCACCAATGTCTATATAGACTATGACAGTTACCTACTGCACAAACTGTATCCTTTTAGAAATGTAGTAAATTTAAAGCTTTTTATGGGACAGTGTGAGCCTGAAATGTGGTAGCTGGAAAATAGTGTAGTGAAAGGGAACTTATTTAAACTTCAGGCTCTGCCTAATGGTGCAAACCATATCTTTGCCTAGAGGCAGTAGATCTGTCTAAACGGATATGTGCTGGCACTCTGTTCATATAATAACGAGACTGAGTCTTCAGTCTGTTAATTCGATGTCATTTTCACATGATGTGTGAATTAATAGAAGAGTATTGGTTGCTCTCATTTTTGTCCTCATTTTACTCTCATTTTGTATAAAGATGCCCAAACATATTTGAAGTTAAATTGCTGTTATATTTTACAGAGGGGCTCAGTCAGTATATTGCCTGCAGAACAGGCAACAGAACCCAAGTTTGGTTTTCAGAACCTATGCAAAAACAGTCAGGAAGGGTGGTATGAGTGGCTGTAATCCAAGGACCAAAGAGAAAGAGTCCAGATGTCCACAGGGCTCACCAGTGATGTAGCCTAATCTACTGTCAGGCCAGTAGGAGATCCCACCTCGAGGAAAACCAAAAGCTAGGGGGCCCCTGAGAAAGGAAACTCGTGATGCGCTGATCACTATATGTGCATGAGCACACATGCTCCTCCATGAGCACGGACCCACACATACACACGTATTCATGTGCACATAATTGTTTTATTGAATATTATCTCTGTTTCTAATATATGGATTTGTAGAAATTCATGTACATGAATCAGATAATAGGTGATAGCAGGTAGATAGAGAAAAGCAGATAAAGAAAGATAATCAACAGACAGATAGACAAATAGAGAGACAAGTGTAGATTTATGAATCCATCTGAAATGATTAGTTTTTATTGTCAACATGAGACAACCAAGAGTTAGTCATGTGGAAAGAACATTTCTCATCTGAGAGATTGCCCAGATCAAATTTCATGTCTGTGAGAATTTACTTGCTGGTTGATCAATGTAGGAGACCCAACAGATTTTGGGTCTTGATGGCATTGGGCAGCTGGTCCTGGGATTTAAAAGAAAAATGGCAGAGCAGAAACCCAAAGGAGGAATCCAGTTGGCAGAGATTCTCCATGGTTTCTGCCCCATATTCCTGCCCTGACTTCCCTTGGTGATGAATTGTCACCTGGGAGTGAAAGATGAATTAAACTCCTTCCTATCCAAGTTGCTTTTGGTTATAGTAGTTATCATAGCAACGAAAAGAAATTTGGGACATCATCTATATGGATATTGGGAAAAGGTAGAAACTGAGAGTGAAATGTGGAAGGAAAAAGAGACTAATGCCAGGAAACCTTTTATGTAAAAGTAAAGTGGTTGATAGTTAAGATTTTACTAAACATGTAGGCTTTGCCATGAATATTCAACTTGTTTTCCCATTGTATACAGGAGTTGTAAATAATATACCAATGAATCAATATATATACTCTTATAAAAATTACTTAGAAACTGAAAATTAAATTCTATACTCTCAAAGTATGCTTTATGTTCACAATGATTTTTGAAATATGGAAAAGTACCCTTGATTTCTATGCAAAAAGAGATGATGCAGAAAGAAACTTCAGTTTAGAAGCCCGAATCTTGGTTTGTACCCACACTCACAAATAAAATAACCAGTTGGCTGATTATTTTCCATCTCAAAGATCATTGCTTGAGTATTATTTTATTATGATCAGCACTTATTCCTAGAATAATTTTAAACACTGTACAAGAAAAATCAAAGTCAGTTTAGAAACAGGAAACATTTTCAGTGAAAATGTAATTTTATTGCACAAGTTGGTACACAGCCAAAATAAAATCTCACACCTCCACTTCAAAGAAAACTCCAAATCAAGAATATACCTCCACTGACTGTTTCATTATAGAGTAAGTAAAGATGTGTAATTAGTCAAAACATTATCCCTGCATTTTCACAGTGTCACAAACATAGCCCAATATTAATTTCCATATCATATTTTATACCCAAACAAATGTGTTTGTCATCTAAAACGTGTTGCTTTTCTCTCATAAACTATCTTTGAAAAAAGAAAAAAAGAATTCCACTAAAAACTGAAGTTTTACATACATGACAATTTTTTAAGAATACAAATAATAAAAGCATAACTCTTGCTTAATTATGGAATTTTAAATATGATAATTTTTAAATTTATTTTTATATTAATTACAGTTTATTCACTTTTTATTCCAGCTGTAGCCCCCTTCCCCCTTCATTCCCAATCCCATCCTCCCTCCTTCACCTCCTCCCATGCCCTTCTCCAAGTACACTGATAGGGAGGTCTTCCGCCCGTTCCCTCTAACCCTAGCCTATCAGGTCTCACTAGGACTGGCTGCATTATCTTCTCTGTGGCCTGGTAAGGCTGCTCCCCCATTAGGGGAAGGTGATCAAAGAGCCAGCCAGCTACTGAGTTCATGTCAGAGACAGTCACTGTTTCCCTTACCAGGGAATCCACTTGGCTACTGAGCTGCCATGGGGTACATCTGTGCAGGGGTTCTAGGTAATCTACATGCATGGTCCTTGGTTGAAGTATCCATCTCATAAAAAGTCCTTGTGCCCAGATTTCTTGGTTCTGTTGCTCTCCTTATATCCTGAGTGAGGTATCCCAGAAGCAGAAAGACACACGAGGTACATACTCACTTAAAAGTGAATATTATACATACAATCTATTCACCTAAAGAAGCTAAGCAAGAAGGAGAACCCTGGGTAAGATGATCAATCCTCATTCAGAATGACAAACAAGATGGACATTGGAAGAGGGAGAAAACAGGGAACAGCACAGGCACCTACCACAGAGGGCAATTCAAAACTCTACCCAGCAAGGTATCAAAGCAGATACTGAGATTCATAGCCAAATTTTGGGCAGAGTGTAGGGAATCTCATGAAAGAAGAAGGAGATAGAAATATGATAATTTTTAAGCAATTACTGAAAACAATTTGAATACCCAACTCTAGAAACTTGTACAGAAGTACAAACACACAGAAGTACTGAAAGAAAATCCAGACAGGTGGTTGTACCCTGCATGGATGGAGCATAACATGGAACTGTGAGCAAAAATAATCCTCTTATCCTAAAGTACTGTTTTCCAGTGTGTTTATCATAACAAGAAGAACAAAGCTAAGACAGCATTCTTTCATTTCTCTTTCAATTCTACTACCTAAACAAAAGGAGCACTGTTAGCATACTTAAAAAATAAAAACTATTTATGTTTCTTATCTTTTTCTCCCTACTTCACCCCAATCCTTCCCAAAACCCCAACATCAGGGAGGGGAGAGAATGGGTTAGTGGGAGATGGGGTGCAATTCCTTCTTAGTGGCTTCCTCCTGGTTAGGGTCACAGGGCTCCTTGGAGCCAGTCCAATCAATCCTCATTTTCAGTAGATCTCTAACACCTTGTCTCACAACAGCAACTAGGAGCACCAAGGGGGAAGCAGGAGCAGCCTTGTTCTTTCTCATCTCCTTTCTGGGCTCTGTCAATTATTCTCTCTCCAGAGTCCTCAGATTTAAACTCTCTGCAGCTGGCAAAGAGCTCCTCTCAGAGCTCACAAGAGGCAGTCTGCTGCTGTGGACCATCTGAATCAGTCCCACATCCTACACCTGGGACCAAAACAAAAACTTATTTATATCCAGAACAACTATCCCATTAAATGGCAAAGTTGCAGTTTTATCAAACTTAGAATGAAACAATGAAAAAAAAATGCCCTTCAGAACTATGGTAAAGCAAAGTCCCCAGGTTGTATTTGCCAAATGAACAGAATGTGTACTTTCTTAAAATAAACATTATGAGGCCCATGGCAGCTCAGTCTCCAAGTTGGTTCCCTGGTGATGGGAGCAGGGACTGTCTCTGACATGGACTCAGTTGGTTAGCTCTTTGATCACCTCCCCCTGAGGGGGGAGCAACCTACCAGGCCACAGAAGAAGACAATGCAGCCAGTCCTGGTGAGACCTGATAGGCTATCGTCAAATGGAAGGGGAAGAGGACCTCCCTTATCAGTGGACTTGGGGAGGGGCATGAGAGGAGATGAGGGAGGGTAGGGTTAGGAGGGGACAAGGGAGAGGGCTACAGCTGGTATACAAAGTAAATAAACTGTAATTAATAAATTAGTTAACAATTAAAAATAAACATTAAAATTATTATTCATAAAAGTATGTTTCTAATTTTCAGTTATAGACTGAATGAACAAACCAAACTTTATAAAGAAAAATTCAGTTTTATGAAAAACAATGTGAAAAATACTAAATACATAGTTTTCTGAACATATATGAATCCATACATTGTCCAAAGAAACTCACAGGTTGTTAACTATATTTCTTTTAAAATAATGCTGTTGGACTGGCTGGAAGAAAATAAGGTGACCAAATCAAATGAATGAAAATAAAAATGGTGGAGACCATTTGAGGACATTGTGAACATCAAACTCTGCCTTCCACACATGACTACACTTACATATGGACATACACATACTTTCATATACCCATATGCATATATATATATATATATATATATATATATATATATATATACCACACAGATGTTACAGTATGGCTATCAATGCATAAATAAAATAAATATGAATTCGATGAAAGGAGACTACAGAAACTTAGGTAGAGTTAGTAAACCTCTGACATCAATTTTATCTGCTATAGGCTAGTTTTCTTTCCAGTAAAAACAGCAACTCTATTGGGGTTTTCTACTTGTAATGATGAGCCCAGACCCCCTTGTTCTGTACTGATTTTCACAGAATTTCTTGAGTAAGAGAATTTATTACTTTCTCTGTGACCTTTATGTCAGTCTTCTTCCCTCGCATGCTTTTAAATTTATGGTGCAAAATGGCCTTAGAATAGTAGGGGAGGAGAACCTTCCCTATCAGTAGACTAGGGGAGGGACATGTCTGGGAGAAAAGGGAGAGAAGGTGGGACCAGGACAGGATGAAGAAGGTTGATACAGCCAACCAGGATACAAAATGAACAAATTGTAAATAATAATAATAATAATAATAATTTTTTAAAGAAAGAAAATATTCTGCCCAAGAAATTTCATGTCAGGATCATAGAAAAGTAAAGAGTTTATCTTGGTATAAGGAACACTTACCACACACCTATAAATCCCTTTAGTTTTATCCAGAGGAGTCAAGATATGTACTTCCCAACAATCTACAAGTAAATTTTGAAGTAATCTCATTCTGAACTGTGATGTACATTCACTCAGAAATTACAATGTCATGAAATGTTTCTACAATACGGACCATAATTGCTGCTTCTCTTCCAGAGACCAGGAATAAAATCCCCAGGTCAGGATGAAACTGTAACTTCCATATTTACCTGCATCTGTTATTTTGTATAATGAATATATGCACAATATATATCCTCTAATAATCTATATAAATCTACTTAAAATAGTAATACATTCTAAAAATAAGTAAATGCATAAGAAGAAAAAGTGTGATCAATCCTTCCAGAGTAAATGAAAGACTTTATAGAAGCTACGTTCCATGTTCTGAGACTGAAATGAAATGGAGATGTCTATAGAAATAGAAGTTCCAAGAGGAGAGGTCAACAATGAAAAACAGAAGCAAAATATTGAGCTTACCAAGCGCAATCAGGATCTGACTAGTTATAAGGACTCAAGTGGGTGTGTAACAGGCATGTTAGCAAGAAGAGGAGAGAGACTGTCGGGCAGCATCGTGAGTAGATGGTTTTATCCTGGAGGAGGTGGGAGCCCAGCCTTGATAGACAGGATAGACTGTGCATGGGGGAACAAGCATATAGCACATGCTGTTCAGAAATACCAATGGGAAACTGAAGCTTAATGCTAAAATAAATGTGAGGATGAAGGTTGAGGGAAGAAAGCACCCAGACCTGCAAGAAATTTCCGTGGCAACTTCACAGCAAAGGCTGGGAGTCACTGATGGTGATGAGAGAGAACAGAGGAGCCACACAAAAGACAGAGCAGGAGCCACATCATATATATATATATATATATGTATATGTATATATATATATATATATATACATATATATATATATATATGTATATATATATATATATATAATGTAGCCTGCAAACATTTGTCTCACTGGTACCTGACACATGTCATTAAGCATCAGTTATTTCTCAATTCCCTCCAACACCCGTCTCTCACCCTCCCAAAATATGTTCTAAATATTCTTTTGTTCTACATAACAGTTTTCATCCGTGTGAAAGACGAGGACATTTTGAGGTCTGCATCCAATTAAAGACAAGAATATGTTGGTGTTATTTTCCCTAGACACTGTCAGTTTAAATATGTGTATGTAGGAGGGGATAGCACACATATGTGCCTGTCAAATTCCTGGATGTCTTTAACTTCACCAAATTAGCCTGCAGAACTAGTGTGTCCAATATTACTCCTTATATAAAGCCTGAAAATTAAGCATCTCTCACTTCTAACTATAAATTATATGCATGTCATTAAATATGTATAATGCTTTCAGTCTGATTTTATAGCTAAGATGACTTTCCTACCGACTGCCAAACTGCTGAGTGATTATCAATTGCAGCCAATCAGAAGTAGGTCTTACTGGCTAAATTATAATATACTAAATTATTTTCACTTTTTAGAGGATGAAAGTTAGACCAGTCACTGGAAATGTCATCCTCACCATGGACACCTCACAGGTCCAGGAGAATCTGCCTAAAGTATTGTCATCAAAAGTGAATATATCTCACCATGAAACATATACAAGAAAAATTTTAGTGTGAAGTTTTACTTTAGGATAAAACTATCAGGAAATAAAAATCTTTTTCCTGTCGGGAGCCACTCCCGCCATTACAAGATGGCGCCGGTTTCCTGCTTCCTGGTTCTTCTTGCCAGCATTGTTTTGCGATCTGCGCATGTGCCGCCTTATGCTAATGTAGGCTTGTGTGGTCCTCCATTTGGAGACCACATGCTAATTGGGTTTTGTGTGGAGCACCAATTACAGACGAACAAGTCACCCTGCTGGCTACTTAAGCAGAACGCACACAGGGTTCGGGGTCCTTCTCCATCTGCTGTTAAGAGCCTCACAATAAAGTTGCTGCTGGACAAATCCGTTGTTGCGTCGTCCTTATCGGCAAAGGCCGTACGCGACAAGTGGTGCCGAAACCCGGGGAAACCTGCCGAACCCTGGGCGGAGGAACGACTCGAAGGACCCCCGACTGCTCGTCGGAGGAGGATTCAAGCCAGCAGTGCGAAACCGCGGTACTTTTCTGCAAGGTATGATTTCTGTGGTCTGGTGTATTCCGTTTCTCAATGTTAGTCTCGTTTTTGTCTTGTTGTGTTGTCTGTGTCTTAATTGTGGGAAACGGGATTGAGTGGGTGTAAAGGAGGGGCAAAGAGCGTTAGCAGACCATCAGGAT
>NW_026596134.1:15537775-15621547 GCF_907164565.1 Psammomys obesus | reverse complement strand
CAAATCCGTTGTTGCGTCGTCCTTATCGGCAAAGGCCGTACGCGACATTTTCCTAATGGCTGTATGAAAGAGATCATTACATGTAAAGAGCCTGAAGCAAACGCCATTACAAGATGGCGCCGGCATCCGGTGTGTGAGATCGTAAACAACTGCCTATGCGCATGCGCTAAAGCTGAATTCAAGCCTCGGATTGGCTCACTTAGTGATGTAAGATGGCCTGATGAGCTGCATCCAATCAGGAACCAACACGTCACCATTTAGGGTATAAAAGGAGTGCCATTTTGGGGCTCTAGGTCTTCCTCTCATTACTGCTGAATAAACGCTTGCTGCAGAAGAATCCTGGTGTCCGTGTGCGTTCTTGCTGGCGAGACGACCACGCGAGCAACAATTACATCAAGAATCTACTTCCCTAATCCTTAGTCATCTCTTGCATTGCCAATTTGATTATAAATCTGTTTCTTGAGTAGTGGTTCTCAATCTATGGGTCACGCTTCCCTTAGGGGGGTAGAGGAGTGTTGGAAGTCCCTTTTACAGAAGTCCTAAGATCATGATAAAACACAAATATTTACATAATGATTCATAAAAATAACAAAATTGCAGTATAAAACAACAACAAAAAATAACTTTATCTTTGAAGGCCATCACAAATGAGGAACTGTATTAAAGGGTCACAGCATAGGAGTAGCTGGGAACCACTGATCTTGAGTTTTGTGCCTTTTTAAATGTCTTTTCCTCTTTGTCTGTCTCTTCAGCACTGTTAGTCACATAACAGGTTTATAATGGACTGACAACACAAAGAGAGAAAGAGAGAGAAGTGACATCATTTTTAATTTTAAAATGAGGGTCAGATTAATTTCAGTGAACTAGAAAATGAACTAAAAGAAATGCCTCACAGACCTAAAATAGGAAAAGGACAGAGATGAAATACTTTCTGTGTTTCTCCATGACTTGTACAATAATCATTAGAAGCTTGAAATCACCTGGCTTCCTATTCCTCCAGTGCCCTGTGAGACATGGAGAGTCTTGTCTATATTCATCAATAGAAATGGCAGGTCATTCTGCACCTCTCCCTCTCTCTCCCCCCCACTCTCTTTCTCTGTCTGTCTGTCTGCTTGTTTCTCCCCCACTCCCTGCTTTTCTAAATTTGGTTTTATGGGCTATGTATAGACAATTTCAAATTTTAGCATATCGTTTTGACATGCATAAAGGCTTTCCACTGTTCATGTGCAAGAGCTAGCTATCATGCCTGGGCAGAAAAGTATAGTCTGACGGTTTACATATTAAAACCAGAACCATAATAAGAAATGATTACTATGGAAGGAAGAACCAACATGGTGTTTAGTAATTGAAGTTCTCATCAGGCTAAATTATAGATCTGTACATATAAGATAATGTGGAAATAAGAACAGGAGGCTCAGACCTAGAGATATTAAAAGAGCCATTTACAATAACTTAGGAGATGCAATCAGAATTATTTTACATATAAGACAGTCCTGTGAACAATCAAGCTGAAAAGAAATGTGGGTTCTGTAGTTACTTTGGTGTCATATGCAGAAGATTGTCAAGCATATAGCATTTGTCAAAGAAATGTAAGGCTTTCTGCTTGATGAGACCAGAGCAAACAATTCTTTTAAAAAGGAAGCTAGTGCAGAATTAGGTATGTGTGTTGGCAAAGGACTTTGCCACGTGTTCACATATGCCAAGGATGAGGCATTAGCATTAATTTACTGTCCACTTTATTTTCTGTCTAGAATCTTCCTTTTTGTCATCAATATTACTATGGGGAAACTTAGCCTTAAAACAGTTTTGAATACATTCAGTTTACTCTAGACTTTTCCCTTTATGCTTCATCCCATAGAACATGCCATGCTCATGAAGCAAAACATTTTATAAAGGTAATTCATAGTAAACAAAAATCCCTTTGAATCTGTGGTTCTAGAGATTAAGTCTAAGGCAGAGCAGAAAGATCTTGTAAGGGACATTTTATTGCATCATATCATGGCAGAAGGCATCTCATGGATTTAAAAACTGGGTAGAGAAAGGAAAAAAGTCCTTGACTCACTTTCTCAACAAACCTATCCTCCCAACAGTGCCTATAGTCCATTACTGAGAGCCTAACTATGTTTGAATCCCACTTCTGATCATGATGCTTTAGGAGCTGTTTCCAGCATATGAGCTTTGGAAGAAAACACTGAAATGGAATGATGTAAATTTTGTGGATTTCCATAGTGTTCCAACACTGATCTTTGTGTTGGCTGACTACCTACTGCGTCATCTACTCAGTTGTGCACCACCTCATCTCGAACCCTCATTCCTTGCCCCAGGAAGGCATGCAATTTACCCTAGCATCACCGGCAATGACTTCAGAATTTATACTGAATCACTGACATCACTGTTATGATAGAGCTTCAGCTCCTTGGGCCATTCCCCAGCCACTTTCACACTTCTCAGTATGAGAGAAACCATAAGAAAATTCTAGACCTTTGCCTGTTTCACTTTCTGGTAAATAATAACTTGAAGCCCTTACAGAACGATTCAATCTTCCTAATTTACGGAAGACACAATTTCTGAGGAACTGCTGCTACACTGCAGCAGTGTAATGGCAGAAGTTAAGGAAGTAGACTCAAAACATGTTTTTACCTCCCCCATTCCATTCAGAGAGGGGGACTGCACTGGTCCAGAGAACACCTGCTCGTTCTAGCTCATGATCAATCATGCAGTATCAGGGAGCCTGTAGCACGGCTCATAGCCCTCAGAACTGTTCTCTTTGATAGCTCTATTTCCCCATTCTACATGCATTGTTTCTTCTGTGGCTGGAAAAGCAAAGGACACATACCTCCTCTCTATGGTATTAAGGTTACTTCATTATGCTACGATTTTACATCAAAGCTTCAACCCTTCACACTAAAACAAAGTGCTTTACCTTTAACTCATTACTGCAATAAGTTTTATTTTTTTATATTAATTACATTTTATTTACCTTGTATCCCAGCTGTAGTCCCCTCCCTCATTCTCTCCCAATCCCACCCTCCCTCCCTTATCTCCTCCCTGCCCCTCTCTAAGTCGACTCATAGGGGAGGTCCTCCTCCCCTTCCATCTGAACTTAGCTTATCAAGTCTCTTCAGGACTGGATGCAATGTCCTCCTCTGTGGCCTAGCTAGGCTGCTCCTACTACAGGGATGGGGGGGGTCAAAGAGCCAGCCAGTGAGGTCATGTAAGCGATAGTCTCTGCTCTCCTTACTAGGGAACCCACTTGGATACTGAGCTACAATAGGCTACATCTGAGCAGGGGTTCTAGGTTATATCCATGCATGGTCCTTGGTTGGATAATCAGTCTCAGAAAAGACCCCTGTGCCCAGATATATTTGGTCCTTGTGGAGCTCCTGTTCTCTCCAGATCTTACTAACTTCCCCTTCTTTCATGATTCCCTGCACTCTGCCCAAGGTTTGGTTATGATTCTCAGCATCTGCTTTGATACACTGCTAGGTAGAGTGTTTCAGAGGCCCTCTGTGATAGGTTCCTGTCCTGTTAGTTGTTTTCTCCTACTTTCAATGTCCATCCCATTTGTCTATCTAAGTGAGGATTGATCATCTTACCCTGGGCCCTCATTCTTGTTTAGCTTCTTTACCTCTACAGATTTTAGTATGTTTAGCCTATCTTATAGGTCTAGTATCCACTTATAAATGAGTATATATTGTGTGTGTCTTTTTAATTCTGGGATACCTCACTCAGGATGATCTTTAGCAACAATCAATAAATGGGACCTCATGAAACTGAGAAGCTTCTGTAAAGCAAAAGACACTGTCTTCAGAACAAAACAACAGCCTACAGACTGGGAAAGGATGTTCACCAACCCTATATATCTGGCAGAGGGCTGATATCGAGAATATATAAAGAACTAAAAAAGTTAAAAAGCAACAAATCAAGCAATCCAGTTAAAAAATGGGGTACGAAGTTAAACAGAGAATTCTCTGTAGAGGAATATAGAATGGCAGTGAAACACTTAAAGAAATGTTTAGCGTTCTTAGCCATCAGGGAGATGAAAATCAAAACGACCCTGAGATTTCACCTTACACCCATCAGAATGGCTAAGGTCAAAAACTCAAGTGACAACACATGCTGGGGAGGTTGTGGAGAAAGGGGAACCCTCCTCCGTTGCTGGTGGGAATGTAAACGTATACAAGCACTTTGGAAATCAATCTGGTGCATTCTCAGACAATTAGAAATAGTGCTTCCTCAAGATTCAGCTATACCACTCCCAGGCACATATCCAAAAGATACTCAAGTACAAAACAAGAACATTTGCTCAACCATGTTCATACCAGCTTTATTTGTAATAGCCAGAACCTGGAAACAACCCAGATATCCCTCAACGGAGGAATGGATACAGAAATTGTGGTACATTTACACAATGGAATACTACTCAGCAATTAAAAACAAGTATATCATGAAATTTGCAGGCAAATAGTAGGATCTACTGCCATAAGTTTTAAGAGCATGGTTTTAAATTTTTAAAAATGAGTTTGAGTTTCTGTCCAGAGCTGCATTCAATTATTAGTCATTTTCTTCCTTTGGAAGTTTGTACATTACTTTCTACAAAATGCTGCACTTTTTTTTTTAAAGATTTATTTATTATTTGTACAACATTCTTCCTGTATACCAGATCTCATTATAGATGGTTATGAGCCACCATGTGGTTGCCGGGAATTGAACTCAGGACCTTTGAAAGAACAGCGAGTGTTTTAACCTCTGAGCCATCTCTCCAGCCCCTAAAATGGTGCACTTTTAACTCTGATTATTACAGTAACTTTTAAGAGCATGTTTTTTGTCAAAATGAGTTTTGGGTCCATAGCCATGTATAATTGTTGATAACTTTCTTCCTTTGGAAGCTCATATGTCACCTCTAGCACTAAATAGACACTGGTATAATTATATTATAATAACAAAAATAAAATTTAAAAAGATAAAATGAGTTTTACTCATTTTCTTTTAGTATTTGTGATGGATGAGCAGGAAAATTCAAGTAAATGTCATATGCTAATATTTCAAAATCTTCTTTCTATAAATAAAAAAAGAAACTTAAAAGTTTTCTTTAATCCCTTTCTCCAGAACAGTAAATTTTACATGGAGCAAAATAGAGTATGCATCCACAGTAGGATACACTATGCCACAGTCCTATGGAATTGGAGATAAATCCACATGATTGACTGAAAATATGTCATTAGAAGCTATCTATTCTCTGAATAGCTTTCTCTGGATAGGTGCCATGGTAGGAAAGGCTTTGTTAAAAGTCCAGTGGAAGCACTTACAGCCTCTCAGGGATCATCACTAAGATACACTAACATTAAATGACAGTTAGTAATAGGCACTTGAGTTAAAAGATAGTGTGGATTCAGATCAAGTGGACACATGACCAGAACAGACAACACATGCACACAGCTATTGCTGAGCAGCAAGAATGGAACACAAAATACACAGAGAAGGAATAAAACAATGGAGGAACGCCAAAAATCATGAGACCATGAATGTGGATGACTAGCTGCAGAACCGCATCTTCCTGCTTCCTGGTCCCATTTCTTCTCTTCCGTCCTCCACAGATTCTATCAGCAATCACAGCCAATGTATTAAAACATTGTATTTACAGTCCGTTTCTATGTGTGCACGCTACTCGCATTTACACACTAGAATGTGGAGTATCTTAGAGAATGTATCAAAACAATGTTTATTTTGTTTTGCCTGCTAGTGTACTCTCAACTCCTACAGCTGTTTTACCATTTTTCAAAAATACCCATTTGAGGAAAAACAACAGAGAAAGGAGAAGGAGGGAAGAGGTAAGGGAGTGAGGTAAGAAGAGGTTGTGGAAAGGATACTGAAGAATGGAATGCATACCCCGGGGCAGCTGGATGAGAGACACTGAAACACCTGCTTCGGTGAAGAGGGAAAGATGGAGTATGAGATGGGAGAGAAAGCAAAGCCGAAGTAGTTTATGCACTGTGGGGAGAGGTGGAACTGGAGGCTTTACAGCAGTGAGGAACAGGCAGACATGAGAAGCCTGACCAACCACCTGGGCCCATGGTGATGTCTGGGCCCAGGTTGCCATCTGAGAGGTTATTTCTGGGTCTGTGTCCCTAGGGCAGCAGGTGTCTGTACTGATGTCCTAAGTCTGTGTGGCCACCAAAAGTCATCTGGATGTCCGTGGTCTGAGCGGCTGCCCGGGGCCATGTTAATGGTGAGAAGTATACTGATGCCAGAGTGGGGTGTGTGGCAAACTTACCTGGGTCATCAGTGCTGCCATGGTGAAATCATGTCCTGAGCTGCCACTAAAGGCCGTGTCTAGATCTGCGGTCTTGCTGCAGCTGGGGTCTGTGTTGATGTCCTTGACCCCAGTTACCACCAAAGGCCCTGGATGTCAATGGTCTGGACTGCCACCTGCAGCCATGTGGCTGTCTGAAAGCCAAGCTTCCATTAGGGAAACATGTGATTATCATGCGCTGGCTCCTGAGGCTGTGATGATATCTGGACCCATACTGCCTCGCTGAGGCCATGTTTGGATACATGGTCCTATCCCTGTGTTGATGTCTAAGGCCTGTATTATCACCAAAGGCCATGCTGATGTCCCTGGTATCGGCTGCTGTCTGAGGCCATGTTGATGTCCTAGCACTGTGCTGGACCTGCCCTTTGCCTGGGAAAGAATGGGAGAGCCGTCTCTGATGGTGTGGGCATGAGGAACTGGCCTAGAGAGAGTGCCAGAGAGCTGGTCTCATCCCTTGCCTGGGCAAAGCAGGAGATCTTGAGGGCTGACCAGTCAGCTTCCACTCAGACCCAGATCCAGGGCTGAGAGTTGGCCTACCCCAACATCAGCCTCATCTAGAATCTGCTGGAGCATGTGAAAGGGCAGGTCCTGCAGACCCAAAGATGCAGGATTTCCATGACACAGGTCAACAACAGGAAGAGTCCAGATGAGGATTTAGTATTGATAGTATAGCAGAAGCCAGAGGCCTCCAAACAGACCCATGACTTGTTGCAATGAACATTTGCAAGTCAAGCTTTTGGGACAAAAGGGTATACTGTGAGGTACAACATGACATAGGGAACTTCCATGGTGACATGTTTTTGGTTTTGGTTTTCTCTGAGGTAGGCAGAGAGCAGATACGAAGGAACAGGTTGATGAGTGGAATTAGGGTGCATGATTTTCAATTCACAAAGAATCATTAAAAAGAAAACAGCAACAAAAAAGAATGTCAAGAGTTGCCTGTATTTTCTGAACTCAAGAGGCCCGGCTGTACTTCGTTGCTTTAGATAAAGTTTCTCATTTTGTTTCCCATGTCTGTTTTCTTCACCTAAGAATGCCAAATGTATTTTTCTTCTCCATGGCCTCACAACACTGGGCATAATAAAGTGGTCCTAGTGGATTTCACAACCCTTTGTTTATTGCAGGTAACTAGAATACCAAATGTTTTTATTTCAATTATTCTGGGGAAGGGGAAGCAGTTCGCTCAGCTCAGTGCTTGCTGCACAGCGAAAGGATCTGTGTTCAATTCCCAGAACTCACATAGAAGGTATTATATGTATTCGTAGAATTCTTAAAGAATTAATAAAAAAAATTCTCATTTAAAGAATGTTGTGGATGCTATCCCGTGCTTGTAACTGCAGCACTGATACGGTAGAGATGGGAGGATCCCTAGGCTCACTGACAAGCCTATGCAGCCCAAAGCACAGCACCCAGGCCAATGACAGACCTAGCCTCAAAAAAAAAAAAAAAAAAAAGTAAGATACATTTTCTAATATGATACTCAAGGTTGTGATCTAGTCTTCATACATACAGTCGCACATGCACACACACACAAAGTAGAAAGGGGGGAGAGAGAGAGAGAGAGAGAGAGAGAGAGAGAGAGAGAGAGAAAGACAGGAAGGAGGAGGAGGAGGTGGAGAAGGACGAAAGAGGCAGGAAAACACACATACATGAGAAATTATCCTTACACTTCAAACAAATCTTGACCTTGTATTGTCTATGAGGTTGTTGTAAAGTAAGACCAAATACCATGAATTTGCAGCGACAGTTAAAAAGTATGGGAACAAATGAAGGAAACAGATAGAATGCATCATAAGCAACCATAAGTATCAAGGTAGAGTGTCGAGTAAAATATAAAGTGTCAGAACATGGTCCAATAGTGGAGTCTTGAGAGGTGAATTCTGAGCGTTTCTGAGAAAGCTTCAAGTAAGACAAGAGTCTTGTAACCTCAGTGTCTTCAAAAAACAAAATTGTTTTTGGAATGTGTTCTGTGCTCCTCCCAGGTATAGTGGGTAGGGAGTGAGTTTACTTCAGATTATTGACTACAACAAGCTATTGTTACTTTTTATATGCCTTTATGGGGAGAAAAAAAAACAATTTTGCCAAATGCAGCTTGTTTTTATGTTTATAGAACATAAAAAAGTTTTACCCTTTACTTATGTAATTATTCTTAAACCTCAGAGTATAACTTATCTGATATTCTGAATAAATTTGGCTATTGCATGAGCCTTTTGTCCTCATTTATCAGCTCCATTCTCCTGGGTCACACCACCTCTAGCGTAGTGGCAATGCTATAACTGTGATTCTACTTTTAATAACACGACTTTAATAATGGTAGCTAGTGTATACTAGGTCCCTGATGTGAATATAATGACCCTATTATCAGAGCACTGTCAGACGTACCGATGCTAGTGCATAAATTCCCATAAATCCCTCGAATTGTAGATATCTGAAATACTCTTTCGTATAGTGGACAGTACCAATTGAGGCAGCAGTAACACAAACACTTGAGAAAAAGAAAAATTGGACTGTCAAATTTAGTAGAGTACAATATCCCCAAGAGTTTAGCAACGGTCTGCAGTTTTGATTCCCATTCGTCTCTGAATCCCATATGCTCTCAGGAATTTATAGCTTAAAAATAAACTGTACGCTGGGTGATATGCATCAGGTATGGTGGAACACACTATAATCCCAGAATTTAGAAATATTGTCAATTAAAAAAAAAACAAACAACAAAAACAATAAAAAGAAAGGAAAGAAGTAAGAACAAGTGTAATGGGGGAAATTTTTAAAAATAGGTTAATTTCTAGGTTGGGTGTTCATGATTTTAACATGACTTTTCTTGGGGTGACATGGAAAATATTTATCCCAGATAGAGCATCAGCATCAGGTCAAAAAAAAAAAAAATCCACCCTAGTGTGTACTGAAGATCAATGTATCCATTGGGCTTTCTTCTTGGACCTTGAAGGAAGAATTCCTTACAGGAGCAATGAATGACTCAAAGGCTCTTGAATCATGAAGAAGTCTATCTCTGAATGGTTGAACCTAGAGGTTCTTGTCTATCTCGGAAGCAGATGATCTATGGACATTTCTTTCCCATCCAGCAGATGTTTTCTGCTTATATAGCTTTAAGGGTCATTTCATGATTCTTACAAGTTTCATGTGCCTTGTAAGTTTCTTGAGATTCGTGGAACTTACAAACCTCTTTCCATTTTTATCTAGGAGGGAATGTTTTAATGTCTTGGAAACTGTGACACTATAAAACAGACTTTCCCGAGTGAGATACATGAATTAACAGACCTGCTTATCAACACTTAGGCATCCAGCTGTGTGGGATGGCCTTGAAACAAGCAATCATCTCCAGGTTTTAACAAGTTTCATAGTATACGTCCTTAGTGCTTTGATGCATTTTCTTAGAACTATGTCTGTCTCCTAATGCTTTCAGGTCTTGAATACTTTTATCCACATATATTAGATTGTGTTAGTGTGTGTGTGTGTGTGTGTGTGTGTGTGTGTGTGTGTGTGTGTGTGTATGCATGCACATGCACATGCTCATGTGTATGTGCTTATCTGTATACAGGTTTATGTGCATATGTATGTGTACATGGAGACCAGAGGTTGATATCAGAAATCTTTGTAAATTTTCTGCCTTGATTTTGACACATTTTCTTATGGATCCTGGATTTAGCCAAGCTGCCTGGCCAGCAAACTCCAAAAATCATCCAGTTGCTATCTCCTCAGTTCTGGGATTACAGACTCTTGCCCTAATGCCTGCCATATTTACTGGAGATTAAATTCATGGCTTTATGCTTGCATGGCAAACACCTTACTGACATAGCCATTTCCCCTACCCAAGTTAAACTCCTGGAGAGAGGCGGCAAAGCATTCTAGGGACAAGACACTGCAAAAATGATTTTAATGTCTTAATGACTACTTTGTTTTAGGGCTAACAAATCAGTTTATAATTTGAGAGTTGAAAAACATTTAAAGCAAAAGAAAATGCTTATAATCTCCAAAAATATTGCTACACCTATTGGAATTCGACATAACCCATAAGGTTATGTCTTTCTGTGGCTGGGTTTCACCTAGAGTTCTCTGGCTGCACGTACTCAAGGCATGCATTATCATAGTTTTCTTGTTTCTCCTTTAGTGTCTCTAATAAGGCATGTGGAGAGAACAGAGTTAATTTCTGTCATCTGTAATTGCGTGTGTGTGTGTGACTGAGGAAGAAGTTATCATAACTGCTTGCCTACTTCTTGAAGAGTAGTATATTGGGCTTATAGATAGAATTATAAAGAGGAAGAACAAATAAAGAAGTATCTCCCACTCACAGACTTATAAAATATATAGGTTTTGTTGTTGTTGTTTCTCTTCTGAAATGTGCAAAGGAGGATTCATAGACTCAGGAGTTGTTTAGTGTTCCCAAAATACAGAGTGTTTCATTTTGAGACTTAGAGAGATGGAAGACTCAGTTAAGGCCAAGCTGTAAAAACAGAAGACTAAGTGAACTCATCTTGTAATTTGTTTCAATATCTTGGGATTTATAGAAGGGAGCTCTACCTAAGGCACAAATCTCATTTAATACTGTTCTCTTTTCCTTTTCTTCTTTAAACTTTAAGAGGTAGATGGTCTTAGAAAGAACTGAATTAAGACATGGAAAAGTCAAATCCTATAAATTTCCCTGCTTCTACAGTCCCAACAGTCTCACAAACTAATGCCTGAAGTTTGTCTGGGAGACTAAAAGCAAACAAGAAGCAATGCATAACCACAGACTCACAAAATAGCATATGTACATGTAAAACTTAAGACTGACAGACATGGGTAGGTACATGAATGCATGTGTGTGTGTGTGTGTGTGTGTGTGTGTGTGTGTGTGTTTGTGTGTGTATGTGTGCGTACCCTGTTGTATTTTAAAACATAATTTACTTCAGAAAATGCTGCGCCCATACTTCAATACATTCCCCTTATATCACAATGTCTATTTACTCTAATAGGATATAAAATCCAAACAATTTATTTTATACTGTTGGGTGACAATGAATTGTCAAGCATCAATAACTTCCAAAGATAGATCTGCTGCATGCCATCATAGTACACCTAATGAATAAGAATATTTTCACTAATGTTTACAGCTGAAAATGGCATTCTGAAATGCTTGTTTGTTAATTTTTTCACTAGACATAGAACAGCATTTTGCCAGAAATGTTTTAGAATATTCTGCTGTAAAGACAAAGCTCTCTATCTTCATGGAGATTATATTCTACTTACAGTGTCATTAAAGACCCTTAATAATTCAATTAAGTGCTTTTTGTTGGAAGAAACATGCCTTTAAACCAAATGTTTTACAATTTTCACTATAGTTTTGTTTCATGAAAAAACCCATTAATAAAAGGAAGAAAACTGAAGCATCTCAATGAATTTATCAACACTAGCAAGCATAAGTATTTTAAATCATGTATTTTAAACATGATTGCTTTAAGAGGTTATAGCATTAATTTAATTTGTATACACAAACATCTCAATAAGATATCCAGGAAGTTATGGGTTAGTCATTTTTATTCCTAATCCCCTGTAAGGAAAATATACAAAGTATCTTTGTATGTACTGCCAAGGAAGTTTAATTTATTAGACTCTACTATACATTTTAAATAATATATCATTAAGAAAGACTTTGTTTCCCATTTAAACTGTGAATTAGGTACTTTCTGCCAGCCTGCAACCTTTCTTTGTAATCGAGAGTAATTGATATTACTGCTTTGGTTTCCTTACCAAACACTGGTAGTTTCAACTGGATTTGGATTTCAATTTTTTCAGATATTTATCACATTAGATTCATATCACAAATGGATTGAATTATGTGGAAATACCAAGACTCTACTCAATTTATTTTAATAGAACTAAAAGCATCGACTTACTTCTTTAGAAAAAGATTTCCTTTCTAATTTATGTTTATAAGTGCATGTCTCTGCATGCGTGTACATGTGCAAATGGGTGCTCAAGGACACCAGAAGAGGACATCAGGAAACCTTGAGCTGGTGTTACTGGAAATGGTGACAAGCCTGATGTGGCTTCTGAGAACCCAAATCAGGGCCCCTGGAAGAGCAGCAAATATTCTTAACTATGTTTCTCTTCCCTTCCTGATCTACAATATTCAAATTACTTTTAATTTTTATATCGACACCATCACCTTGGGTACAGGTGCCATCAGTGAACTATCAATCCAGACTTGATGTATTTGCTTATTTATGATTATTTCTAGAAGCTACTGAGGTATACATGAATACAGGTAAACTAGATAGACACGTAGACAGAGAGACAGACAGACAGATAGTGTAGTAGACATGGGAGATATTTGGGTTTGATTGTGTTTTCTTTAAATTATTTATTAATTTATTTCAATTTATTCAATGTGTTTCCCTTCTGCAGCCCCCTCCCTCATCTCCTCCCAGTCCCACCTAGGCCCTTTCCCTTGTCCCCTGATAGGGGAGGACCTCCTTCCGTTCCATCTGACCTTAGCCTATCAAGTTTCATCAAGGCTGGCTGCTTCATCTTCCTCTGTGGCCTCGCAAGGCTGTACGCCCAACGGGGAGGTGATCAAAGAGCAGCCACTGAGTTCATGTCAGAGACCTTCCCTATTCCCATTACTAAGGAACCTACTTGGAAACTGAGCAGCCTATGGGCTTCCTCTGAACAGGGAGTCTAGGTCCTTTCTGTGCAAGGTATTTGTTTGGAGTATAGGTCTCTGCAGGATCCCCTCAGCCCAGGTTTATTTGTTTTTTGTTTTTTCTTAGTTGTTCTCCTTGTGGAGTTCCTGTCTCCTACAGGTTTTTCTATCTTCCTCTTCCATTACGTTTCTGGCACTTTGCTCAGAGTTTGGCTATGAGTCTCAGTAAAAGCTTCTATAAAGCAAAGGACACTGTCATCAGAACAAAACGATAGCCTACAGACTGAAAAAAGATCTTCACCAACACTCTATCTGACAGAGGGCTAATATCCAGAATATATACAGAACTGAAGAACTTAAACACCAGCAAACCAAGTAATCCAATTCAAAGATAGGGTACAGAGCTATACAGAGAATTCTCAACAGAGGAACATCGAATGGCAGAGAAACATTTAAAGAAATGTTCAAGGTCCTTAGTCATTCAGGCAATGCAACTCAAAACAACCCTGAAATTTCACCTCACACCCATCAGAATGGCTAAGATCAAAAACTCAAGTGACAACACATGCTGGAGAGGATTTGGAGAAAGGGGAACCCTCCTCCATTGCTGGTGGAATTGTAACATTGTAGACTCACTTTTGAAATCAATCAACACTTCCTCAGGTAATTAGGAATAGTGCTGCCTCAAGATCAAGCTATACCACTCCTAGGCATAAACCCAAAAGATGCCCCACCATTCAACAAGGACTTTTGTTCAACTATGTTCATGGCAGCTTTATTTGTAATAGTCAGAATCTGGAAACAACCCAGATGTCCCTCAACGGAAGAAAGAATACAGAAAGTATGGTACATTTACACAGTGGAATAATACTCAGCAATTAAAAACAAAGAAATCATGAAATTTGCAGGCAAATGGTGTGATCTAGAAAAGATCATTCTGAGTGAGGTATTCCAGAAACAGAAAGACACACATGGTATATACTCGCTTATAAGTGCATACTTGACATATAAGATAGGATAAACGTACTAAAATATGTACACCTAAAGAAACTAAACAAGAAGGAGGACCCTAGGGAAGATGCTTAATACTCATTCAGAAGGGGAAACAGGATAGACATCGGAAGTAGGAGAAGACAGATTTGGTTGTGTTTTTTGTTTGTTTGTTTGTTTTGTTTTCTTTTTGGTTTGTTTCTTTTTTTAGCAATTTTTACTTTATTTCGTTAACTTTTATTAATTACACTTTATTCATTTTTTATCCCCCCATAAGTTCTCCCTTCTCCCCTCCTGATCCCATTTTCTCTCCCCTTTCTTCACGCCCCTCCCCAAGTCCATTGATAGGGGAGTTTCTCCTCTCCTTCCTTCTGATTTTAGTCTATCAGATCTGATCAGGAGTGGATGCCTTGTCATCTTCTGTGGCCTGGTAAGGCTGCTCCCCCCTCAGGGGGAGGTGATCAAAGAGCAGGCCAATCAGATTATGTCAGAGGCAGTCCCTCTTCCTATTATTATGTAACCCACTTGTATACTAAATTGCCATGGGTTACATCTGTGCAGGGGTTCTAGGTTATCTCCATGCATGGTCCTTGGTTGGAGTATGAGTCTCTGGGAAGATCCCTGTGTTCAAGTTTTCTAGTTCTGTTGCTCTCCTTGTGGAGTTCCTGTCTTCTCCAGATCTTACTATTTCCCACTTCTTACATAAGATTCCATGCACTCTGCCTAACAGTTGGCCATAAGTCTCAGCATCTGCTTTGAAAGTCTACACAGCAAAACCTTTCAGAGACCCTCTGTGGCAGGTTCCTAGCTTGTTTCCTGTTTTCTTCTTCTTCTGATGTCCATCCTCTTTGCCTTTCGGGATGGGGATTGAGCATTTTAGTCAGGGTCCTCCCTATTGATTAGTTTATTTAGATGTACAGATTTTAGAATGTTTATCCTATATTATATGTCTATATGAGTGAGTATATACCGTGTGTGTCTTTCTGCTTCTGGGACCCCAGATGCCCCTCAACTGAAGAATGGATGCAGAAATTGTGGTACATCTACACAATGGAGTATTACTCAGCAATGAAATATAAGGAAATTATGAAATTTACAGGTAAACGGTGGGACCTGGAAAAGACCATCCTGAGTGAGCTGTCCCAGAAGCAGAAAGACA
This sequence comes from Psammomys obesus, assembly GCF_907164565.1. NCBI lineage: Eukaryota > Metazoa > Chordata > Mammalia > Rodentia > Muridae > Psammomys > Psammomys obesus. Next base: position 15,606,442 of record NW_026596134.1, on the reverse strand, counting down.
CACATAGTTGTGTTTTAAAACAAGGTCTCACTCTGTAGCCCTGGCTTACTGGTGATTAATAGACAAGGCAGGCCTTTAATAGGAAGTGATCCATCTGCCTCTGTTTTCCAAGTGCTTAAATTAAAGCATATGGCACTGTGCCTGGTTGGAGTCCTAAAAACTGAAGGCATTAGATCCTGTGTTAGTTCTATAAAATTAAAAGCCCATTTGATTGTCTTGCAACTAGTCATTTTCAATATGGGGGAACTATGATTTTCTTTCTTTCCTGATTTACAACATTTATTTTGTTTTGTCACATTGAAACCATCACTTTGGTTATAGTTACCACATCAGTATTAAGTCTTTAATATGTAACAATTAAAACTTTATAACAATAATATATTTAAAAAAAAAAAGAAAAAAATCTGAGGGTATGAATTAGAAAATCAGTGAAGTGTAGTGTCGTTAAGGAAAACACAAACCTCAAAGAATGTGAGAACAAAAGAAAGAATGCAAAAGGAAAAGGTCCCATTTCTCTGAAAATTTGACATTTCATGCTACATGGTCAGTGACGTCCTTTCTAGGAAAAAGAAAAACCTTATGTATCTTTGCATTTGTTTTCTAGGCAAAGTTAAGTTACATAATGCAGTCCATGAAACAATGCAAGAACATTCTTAGGCATTTTAAGTCTAAGGAAACTGTCTTTGCATGACATGTTCCATACGTGTGTGTGTGTGTGTGTGTGTGTGTGTGTGTGTGTGTGTGTGTGCTTCAGTGGTTTGAATAATTATATCTAACATGTGGAACCTGCCATGAAAAGACAGTCAGTTTCTTTACACTTCAAATGCCTAGCACAGGGGTCTTCCCTGAGACTCATACTCCAACCAAGTACCATGCATGGAGATAACCTAGAACCCCTGCACAGATGTAGCCCATGGCAGTTCAGTATCCAAGTGGGATCCATAGTAATGGGAACAGGGACTGTCTCTGACATGAACTATTGGCCTGCTCTTTGATCACTTCCCCCTGAGCGGGGAGCAGCTTTACCAGGCCACAGAGGAAGACAATTCAGCCACTGCTGATGAGACCTAACAGACTAGGATCAGAAGGAAGGAAAAGAAGATCTCCCCTACCAGTGGACTTGGGGAGGGGCATGTGTGGAAAAGGAGGAGGAATGAAGGGGTTGGGAGGGGAGGAGGGAGGGAACTACAGGGGGGATACAAAGTAAATAAAGTGTAATTAATAAAAAAATAAAAAGAATGTTCTTGCATTGGATTATGGATTGCATCATGTAACTTATTTTTTTTCTAGCAAACAATTATATATGTATATTTATGTGTGTGATTTAGACATAAGCGTATGATAACACACATCTTCAGATAGACAGTGATTACACTCATGTTAATTTGACAGCTAGCTTTTAGGTACACTGGCATTCTTCATATGACAGAGGAAAATTTAGAATTAAACCATTCATGATCAAAGACCTGACCAGCTTAGGTACTGTTTGCTGGCACTGCATCATAAGTAGAACGTCGGCTTATTTATTAGCCTGGGTGCTATCAAGGGAAAGTCCACCAAATGAGTTAAGAGAGAAGTTAGTCAGAAGCAGTAGACGGGGGGACAAACGGAGTGAGGGATCTACCAGTGATCATGCCTAAGCAATTACTAGTGGAAATCACTGTCACACTTGGGGTTCCCGAAACAAATCTATGGCGGTTACAATATTACTGAAGTTTGGAGAGTCTTATAGAATTTTGTCTCAGGATTTGGTGTAGCTTTCTCACACTTCGGAGGGGCTCAAAGTATCAGCTTTATCGAATTGAATTTTTTTTTTCATAAAAAAAGGAGGTTTTAAGACACTCTTTATAGGATGCATTAAAACTATAAACTGCTATCAGTTTCAGCTTTTGGAGTCCATGACAGAACTATTTCTAGGGGGACACTGATAAGAGCATGTAAGAACAACTAGAATGTTTCCCTTCCTTATTTGCCTCCTGGTTTCCAACTCCTCTATTGTGACCACTGTTGTCAGTGTAAAAGACAGCTAGTCAAAAAGAGGTATAGTTTTCCAAAGAGTCATAAAGCAAAATAATAAAGGAGTGTGTTTGAAGCTGAGAGATACAATAGCTTGATAACCGGCACAGAAGGCAAAAATGTATTAATTTGTCTGTCATAGATCATTATTGTTTGCAAAGCTAATGATTCTATGACAGAGAAAATTAAAATTGGTAAATTGGTAGCATTTGATACACACTGTGTGTTACATTAAGAACCATGTCTCTGCTGTCCTATTTAATTATTAAAACACATCTAATGAGACAGGAGTCATTATGAACCATGAAGGATATTATCCAAACTGATTATTCTCATAGATTTTTCAGTCAGCGGTTCCTTTGCACCATCATTTGTTTTACTCCTTTCTATGGAAGCACCTCCTGAAGCTATATTCATCTACCAGTTACTGCAGTGAACAGCCAAAACCAGCATCATTTGTTCATTAGGACTATGAGCCGCAAACATATAGGCATTGTACCCTATTCTCAAAGCCACTGTCAACGGTAGTGATATTTAAGAGGAAATAAGGACAAGTCAAATATTTAAATTGGTTGACCTTAAGAATACTTTGATTCCATTTTTTTTTCCCTACTCAAACCATGAAAAGACTGTTAATAAATCCTCCCCATTGAGAATGAAGAAAAGATAAAAGAACCTCTGCATTCCCAAAAGAGGTGAACAAAGGCCAAAGCAGACAGGTGAGATCTGAAAGTCAAAATGAGGCATAGGGCCAGCAGTACACTAGCCACGGCTGATAAAAGAAAGCAACTGTGCTATTATAACAATTTTATTTACAGCTATCAGCTTTTTCATATCTCTGTCCAGAATTAGGCTGATAAATATATACACAGACAGCCACAAACCTACATCACCCTGTTCAGTGACACTGTAAACTATTCTTATCATACTTTTGTACATAAGAAAACCAAGACTCGGCTACAGACTGTTATTTAAACCTACTTTTATCTGATCTTGAAGATTCTGTTTATACTAACCTTTCCGTTTCCCATAACCCAACATATGTGGTTGATACACCAAGAGGAGGATTGTGTTGCACATTTTATTACATCCTTTTCCTTTTAGCACATTTCCAGATGTCTTAATTGAGCATTGTGAGATTTTTTTTTTAAGCCCCTAAACCTGTGTAACACTCATAGCTCTGGTTCTACCTTGCCTCCGAATTCTTCCATAATCGGGGCATTCTTTGTTTCCTTCCAAGGATAAGAAACTGGAAACATTGTATCAGCAAGTGTTTACCCCAAAATCACATTAAGACTTACATTACAATGTTGTTGTATTAATTAATGAGCATTCTGAAGGTGATTCAATCTCGAGGGCTCTGCTCTAGGAGATTAAAAATGTTCATAGAAGATTTGAGAGGCAGCAGCTTGTCCTTTTCATTCTTCTATTGTGAGGATTCGCATTTGTCCCGGCCTCTATACTGTGTTTGGACAGCCGAGACTATATACAATTTTATGTAACAGGATCAGACCCTCACCCAACAACCTGTGAATGCCTTGTTTTGGCTGTCCCTGACTACAGAGTTATGAGAAAATACAGTCTATACATTGTTCATTGCTCTGTCCTCTTTGCCGCATGAATATACTGAAGGAAGACGTTGAACAATCAACAGGCCCTCATCACACACTGAATCTACAGGTGCCTTTGCTGTTGATTCCCCATATTACAGAACATTAATCAGTAAATTATATAATTTACCTCTTTATAAGTTTAAAATATTTGTATCTATAATTTATTTATTATTTAATTATTATAATTAAATTTATAGTTTATATTTATTATAATTATTCATTATACTTATGGATATTTATTTTTTATTTTTTTAAATTTTATTTTTCTTTTTAGTTAAATTTTGTTAACTCTGTGTCCCAGCTGTATCCTGCTCCCTCATTCCCTCCCCAACCCCACACTCCCTCCCTGGTCTCCTCCCTGCCCCTTTCCAAGTCCACTGATAGGGGAGGACCTCCTCCCCTTTCATTTGACCCTGTTTTATCAGGTATCTTCAGGGCTGGCTGCAAAGTCCTCCGCTGTGGCCTAACAGGACTGCTCCTCCCCTGGGGGGGGGGGGTGTCAAAGAGCCTGCCCTTGAGATCCTGTTAGAAATAGTCCTTGTTCCCCTTACTTTGGAAAACTACTTGGTTACTGAGCTACCACGGACCACATTCGAGAAGAAGTTCTACGTTATATCCATAGATGGTCCTTGATTGAGTGTCAGTCTCAGAAAAGATCCTGTGCCCGGGTATTTTTGGTCCTTGTAGAGCTCCTATCCTTTCCATATCATACTAACTCCCCTTCTTTCATATGATTCCCTGCACTCTGCTGAGGGTTTGGTTATGAGTCTTAGTGTCTGCTTTGAAACACTGCTAGGTAGAGTCTTTCAGATGCCTTTTGTGGTAGACTCCTATCATACATTCAATGCACATCCCATTTGTCTTTCTAAATGAGGATTGATCATCTTCGCCTGGGTCCACTTTCTTGATTATCTTCTTTAGGTGTGTAGATTTCATTATGTTTATCATATCTTGTAGGTCTATATAAGCGAGTATATACCATGTTTGTCTTTCTCCTTCTGGGATACTTCACTCAGAATGATCTTTTCTAGATCCCACCACTTGCCTACAAATTTCATGATTTCCTCCTTTTTGATTGCTGAGTAGTATTCCATTGTGTAAAAATACCACAATTTCTGTATCCATTCCTCCGTTGATGGACATCTGGGTTGTTTCCAAGTTCTGGCTATTACAAATAAAGCTGCTACAAACATGGTTGAACAAATGTCCTTGTTGTGTACTTGAGCAAATTTTGGGTATATACCTAGGAGTGGTATAGCTGGGTCTTGAGGTAGCACTATTCCTAGTTGTGTGAGAAAGCGCCAGATTGACTTCCAAAGTGGTTGTACCAGTTTACATTCCCACCAGCAATGGAGGAGAGTTCCATTTTCTCCACAATCTCTCCAGCATGTGCTATCACTTCAGTTTTTCATCTTGGCCATTCTGATGGGTATAAGGTGAAATCTCAGGGTCGTTTTGATTTGCATTTCCCTGATGGCTAATGAGGGTGAGCATTTCTTTAAGTGTTTCTCTGCCATTCGATGTTCCTCTTTCGAGAATTCTCTGTTTAGCTCTGTTCCCCATTTTTTAATTGGATTACTTGGTTTGTTGCTTTTCAGCTTCTTTAGTTCTTTTATATATACTGGATATTAGCCCTCTGTCAGATAAAGGGTTGGTGAAGATTCTTTCCCAATCTGTAGGCTGTCTTTTTGTTTTGATGACAGTGTCTTTTGCTTTACAGATGCTTTTCAGTTTCATGAGGCCCCATTTATTGATTGTTGCTCTTAGAGCCTGTGCTGTTGGTGTTCTGTTCAGAAAGTTGTCTCAGTGTGCTAATGAGTTCTAGGCTGTTCCCCACTTTTTTTTCCAAATGATTTAGAGTATCTGGTTTTATGTTGAGGTCCTTGATCCATTTTGGCTTTAGTTTTGTGCCGGGTGATAAATATAGATATATTTTCATTTTTCTGCATGTAGACATCCAGTTGGTCCAGCACCATTTGTTGAAGATGCTGTCTTTTTTCCATTGAATGGATTTGGCTTCTGTGTCAAATATTGAGTATTCATAGGTGTGTGGGTTTATTTCTGGGTCTTCTATGTGGTTCCATTGATCCTCCTTTCTGATTCTATGCCAATACCATGCAGTTTTTATTACTGTTGCCCTGTAGTACAGCATGAGATCGGGGATGGAGATACCTCCAGATGATCTGTTGTTGTACAGGATTGTTTTGGAGATTCTGGGTTTTTTGTTTCTCCATATGAACCTGAGAATCTTTTTTTCAAGGTTTGTAAAGAATTGAGTTGGTATATTGATGGGAATTGCATTGAATCTGTAGATTGCTTTTGGCAGGATGGCCATTTTCACAATGTTAATCCTACCAATCCATGAGCACGGGAGATCTTTCCATCTTCTGACATCTTCTTCAATTTCTTTCTTCAGAGACTTGAAGTTTTTCTCAAACAGGTCTTTCACTTTCTTGGTTAGTGTCACCCCAAGGTACTTTATGTTATTAGTGGCTATTGTGAAGGGTGTTGTTTCCCTAATTTCTTTCTTGGCCATTTTGTCTTTGGTATACAGGAGGGCTTCTGATTTTTTTGAGTTGATTTTGTATCCTGCCACTTTGCTGAAGGTGTTTATCAGCTGGAGGAGTTCTCTGGTTGAATTTTTGGGGTCGCTCATATATACTCTCATATCATCTGCGAATAGTGACACTTTGACCTCTTCCTTTCCTATTTGTAACCCCTTGATCTCCTTTAGTTGTCTTATTGCTCTGGCTAGGACTTCAAGTACTATGTTGAAGAGGTATGGAGAGAGTGGGCTGCCTTGTCTTGTCCCTGATTTCAGTGGGATTGATTTAAGTTTCTCTCCATTGAGTTTGATGTTGGCTATAGGCTTGCTGTATATTGCCTTTACTATGTTTAGCTATGTGCCTTGTATTCCTGATCTCTCCAAGACTTTAAACATGAATGGGTGTTGGACTTTGTCAAATGCTTTTTCAGCATCTAAGGAGATGATCATGTGGTTTTTCTCCTTCAGTTTGTTTATGTGGTGGATTACATTGATGGATTTCCGTATGTTGAACCACTCTTGCATGCCTGGGATGAAGCCTACTTGGTCGTGGTGGATGATATCTTTAATGTGTTCTTGGATTCAGTCTGCAAGTATTTTATTGAGTATTTTTGCATCAATGTTCATAAGAGAGATAGGTCTGAAGTTCTCTTTTTTTGTTGGATCTTTGTGTAGTTTAGGTATCAAGGTGACTGTGGCTTCATAGAATGAGTTTGGTAGTGTTCCTTCTATTTCTATTTTGTGGAATATTTTGAGGAGAATTGGTTTTAGCACTTCTTTGAAGGTCTTGTAGAATTCTGCGCTGAAGCCATCTGGTCCAGGGCTTTTTTTGGAGGGGAGACTGTTAATGACTGCTTCAATTTTCTTGGGAGATATAGGGCTATTCAGTCTTTCTACCTGATCTTGACTTAATTTTGGTACATGGAATTTGTCAAGAAAGTTATCCATTTCATTTAGATTTTCAAATTTTGTGGCATATAGGCTTTTATAGTATGATCTAATAATCGTTTGGATTTCCTCAGTGTCTGTAGTTATGTCCCCATTTTCATTTCTGATTTTGCTGATTTGGATAGTTTCTCTCTGCTTTTTAATTAGTTTGGCTAAGGGTTTGTCTATCTTGTTGATTTTCTCAAAGAACCAGCTTTTTGTTTCATTGATTTTTGGATAGTTTTATTTGTTTCTAATTGATTGATTTCAGCCGTGAGGTTGATTATTTCCAGCTTTCTGCTCCTCTTGGGTGTATCTGCTTCTTTTTTTTTCTAGGTTTTTCAGTTGGGCCATTAAGTTGTTTGTATGTGATGTTACAGATTTCTTCTTGTAGGCACTTAGTGCTATAAGTTTTCCTCTGAGCACTGCTTTCAATGTGTCCCATAAATTTGGGTATGTTGTGCCTTCATTTTCATTGAATTCTAGGAAGTCTTTAATTTCTTTCTTTATTTCTTCCTTAACCCAGCTGTCATTGAGTAGTAAGTTGTTCAGTTTCTATGTGCGTGTCAGCTTTTTGTTGTTTCTGTTGTTGTTGATGTCCAGCTTTAGTCCATGGTGGTCAGATAGTATACAAGGGATTATTTCAATCCTTTTGTATCTGTTGAGGCTTGCTTTGTGACCCACTATATGGTCTATTTTGGAGAAGGTTCCATGTGGTGCTGAAAAGAAGGTGTACTCTTTTGAGTTTGGGTGAAAAGATCTGTAGACGTCTATTAGGTCCATTTGATTTAGGGATTCTGTGAGTGCTTTTATTTCCCTATTTGTTTTCTGTCTAGTTGATCTGTTCCTTGGTGAGAGTGGAGTGTTGAAGTCTCCTACTATTAGGATATTAGGATCAATGTATGATTTAAGTTTTAATAATGTTTCATTTACGAATGTCGGTGCTCTTGTATTTGGGGCATAGATATTCAAGATTGTGATTTCCTCTTGGTGGATTTTTCCTTTGATGAGAATATAGTGGCCCTCCTTATCTTTTTGATTAACTTTGGATGAAAGTCTATTTTATTAGATATTAGGATGGCTACTCCAGCTTGTTTTCTCGAACCATTTGCTTGAAAAACGTTTTTCCAGTCCTTTACTCTGAGGTTGTGTTTATCTTTGTTGCATAGGTGTGTTTCTTGGATGCAACAGAATGTTGGATCCTGTTTCTGTAACCATTCTGTTAGCCTATGTCTTTTTATTGGTGAATTGAGTCTATTAATATTGATAGATAATAGTGACCAATTCATGTTAGTTCCTTTTGTAATGGAGTCAGTGATCTTACCCTGTTTCATTGCTTGTTTTCTTTTTATTTTTGTTGGGATATTATCTGTATGCCCTGTTTCCTTGGGTGAATTCGTTTTCGTTGGATTGGAGTTTTCCTTCTAGTATCTTCTATAGGGTTGGTTTGCTGTATAGATATTGCGTAAATTTAGTTTTGTCATGGAATATTTTGTTTTCTCCATCTATGTTGATTGAAAGCTTTGCAGGGTATAGTAGTCTGGGTTGACATTTGTGATCTCTTAGAGTCTCCATGATACTTGCCCAGGCCCTTCTGGCTTTCATAGTTTCTGATGAGAAGTCCAGTGTGATTCTGATAGGTCTACCTTCATATGTTACTTGACCTTTTTCCCTTGCTGCTTTTAATATCTTTTCTTTGTTCTGTAGATTTAGTGTTTTGACTATGATGTGACATGATGTGCTTCTTTTCTGGTCTAGTCTATTTGGTGTTCTGTAGGCCTTTTGTATATTTATGGACATCTCTTTCTTTAAGTTGGGAAAATTTTCTTCTATGATTTTCTTGAAAATATTTTCTGGACCTTGGACCCTGAGTCTTCTTTTTCATCAATTCCTATTATTCTTAGATTTTGTCTTTTCATAGCATCCTTGATTTCTTGGATATTTTGTGATTGGAACTTTTCTGATTTTCCTTTTTCTTTGAGAGAAATATCAATTTCTGCAAGTGTGTCTTCAGCTCCAGAGATTCTCTCTTCCATCTCTTGTATTCTGTTGGTGATGCTTACTTTTGTGGTTCCTGATCTTTTCTCCAAGTTCTCCAGCTCAAGGCTTTTCTCATTTTGTGTTTTCTTTATTGATTCTAATTCTGTTTTCATGCCTTGCACCATTTCTTTCATGTGTTTGAATTTGGATTCCTGTCTCTCTACAATGGACTCTATTTCTTTGTTCATTTCCTTTTTATATGCCACTAATTTTATCTCTACTTGTGCCTCTATTTGTTTGACCATGTTTGTTTGTGTTTCTTTAAGGGTTTTGTCTATTTCTTCTTTCTTTACCTCCAATTGACTGGCCAACTCTTTGAAAGATTTGTTCATTTCCTCCTTATGAGCCCCAAATAATTGAGCAAGCATGGCTTTAAGGTCATTTTCCTGTGCTTCTTATGAATTGGAGTATCCATCGATTTTGGGGTTTGCTGGTGAAGTCATGATGTCCTGATTTATATTGGAAGTGTTCTTTCGCCTACCCCTGGCCATTGGCTTATCTGAGACCTTCCCTGTTTGTTTTTGAATTCTGCCGATCAGACTGGTACTGTCTCTCTCTCGAGTCTGGAGAATTCTTCAGGAAGTTGAGAGAGGTCCCATGTCCTTAGCGTATGCTGAGGACTAGCTGTACCTGTGGGAGGAAAGTACGCAGGCGCAAACAGAGGCAAATGCAAGCGTGCGTGCGTGCGTGCGTGCGTGTGTATATGTGTGTGTGTGGGTAAGTGGGTGTGGGCGTGTGTCTCGAGGGACAGAGTGATGGCTAATGTTGAACCCTTGAGTGTGTGGGAGGGGCTCTGCACTGTATATGTCGCAGGCGGTATTGATGATCGCAGCGCAATTTCTGGCATTAACTGCCTTAACTCCTCAATTAGACCCACAGAGCAGGAACTTTAGTGTCCCAAGTGCCCCACTGTTTCCTAAAGTGGGTATATGGGTGGGAGGGGGTTCGATGCCTGGCTTCTGTTTTAGAAGGACCCAGGATCTGGGGATCTGCAGATTCTCAAGGGTGCACTCACTTACAGGCAGATCACTTGGCAGAGATCGGGGTATCTGGGCTCTCTGCTCTCTGGTTTGGCCCTGCTTCTTTGATGTGCTCCGCCAGTTCCATGCTGCTGTCACTGCCAGGTTATGAGGTCTTGCTGCAACTGGAGATTTCAGGTGGCCACGTCAGTAGGGATCGGGGTAACCAGGCTCTCTGTTCTCTGGTTTGGCCCTGGTTAGTCTTAAACTGGAGGACTAATGTCCCCCGCCAGCTCAGTGCTGCTCTGCCACCAGGTTAGAAAGTCCCGCTGTAACTGGAGACTGGGTTGCTAGTCCAGATGCTTTCTGGGAAGTCCTGGGGTCTCTTCACTGTGCTCTCCAAGCTTGGGAGGCCCAACATCTGGTGTATCTAGCTTGCATGGCTTTTCTGTCTGGTTTTGGTGAGTATATAGAGTATTCTCTGTCACTGTGGGATTGGGCGGGCCATACCGTCAGTGATAGTGCTCCTGCGGAGCTAGTATGGAGTCTAGCAGACCTGGGAGGATGGTGCAGCTGCTGAGCGAATCTGGGACTCTGAGACAGGTACTGCTGGCCTTTGCTGATTAAGGGCTTGGGGCTCTGCCTCAGTGGCTGCATGCCCCAGGCAGTTAGGTCTGCACTGAGGAGGGAGGTCTGGGGGAGGGGAGTGCAGCAAGATCAAAGGATCATTTCTCACCTTCCCCAAACAAGTCCCCGGGAGACCAAGGTTTTCACCTCCTGAGATGTTCCCTGTTGTTTTGAAAGTCTCTCAGTTGTTTCCCTGGCTTCAGAGGTTCTTCCACTCACCAACTCAGAACTTTATCTCTTCCACAGCTCAGAAACTGTGTGTGCTAGTCGCCATCTTGGCTCCGCCCCCTACTTATGGATATTTATAACTGATTTATTTAATTGGCATTAATTTATTTTTATTTTTAAATTTTATTTATTTAGTTATTCACTTTACATCCTGATCATATCCCCTTCCATCCTCTTTTCCAGGTCCCATCTTCCCTCTCTCTTTTCCCTCCCCCTTCTCTACCCCTCAGAGAAGGGGTAGAGTCAAGTCACATCAAGTCACATCAGGACTGAGCACGTCCTCATCCACAGTGATATAGCAAGGAGGTCCCGCCACAGGAAAGTGTTCAAAAAGCTTGCCACAGTGTCCATGTCGAAGACAGCCACCTACCCTTTACTAGGTAATCCACATGAAGACCAAGTTGCCCATCAGCTACATCTCTGTAATGGTGCTAGGTCCAGTCCATGCAAGGTCCTTCAGTTTTTGCAAGATCCCCTGGGCCCAGGTTATTTGCCTGTGTTGGTTTCTTGTGTCTCTCCTGTGCCCTCCAGATCCTTTGGTCCTTCCCCCACTCTTCCACAAGGCTTCCTGGCTTTGCCCAATGTTTTGCTGTGAGCCTCAGCATCTTTTTCAATCAGTGGCTGGGTGGTGTCTCTCAGAGGACAGCCATGTTAGGCTACTGACTGCGAACACAGCAGAGTGTAGTTAATAGTGTCAGGGGTTGGCTCTCTCCCATGGGATGGGTCTCTGGTTAATCCAGGCATTTGTTGGGCATTCCCTCCATCTCTGCTCTCATCATCCCTGCACATCTTGTAGGCAGGGTAAATTTTGCATCAAAGTTTCTGTGGGTGGGTTGATAATCCCCTCCTTCTACTAGGTGTCCTGTTTATTTAGAGGGTGTCCTCTTCATTCTTCATGACCCCTGCTACTAGCAGTCACAGTTAGAGTCACCCCCATATTCTCCCAGGAAACTACCCTGTCATAAGGCTCAAGCTTGTCTCAAATCTACCCAAACCAAGCTTTCTGTTTTTTCTGAAAGCTCTCTGTCCTCCTGTTCCAAGTCTCCCCACATCTGATAGCCACTCCCATTTCTCTCAGCAGTCTCTCTCCTATCGTGCTCCATCTCTTCAACCACTTCTCCTGTCTATTCTATTTCCCCTTCTGAGTGAGATTCCAGCATCCTCTCTTGGGCCCTCCTTGTTACTTAGATTCTTTGGGTCTGTGAATTATTGTATGGTTACCCTGTACTATATGGCTAGTATCTGCTTATAAATTAACACATACCATATGTGTGTTTCTAGGTCAGGGATACCTCACTCAAGATGATATTTTCTAGTTCCATCAATCTGTCTGTAAATTTTATAATTTCCTTTTTTTTGGTCTTATTTTCTTTTTATTTTTTTTTAATTTATTACATTTTTTTTCTCTTTGTATCCCAATGGGGCACCCTCCCTTGCCCCTTCCCATCCTGCCCTCCCTCCCTCTTCTCCTCCCATGTCCCTTCTTCAGTCCACTGATAGGGATTTCCTTGTTTTTAATATCTGAGTAGTATTCCATCATAAATGTACCACATTTTTTAATCCATCCTTCACTTGAGAGACATCTGGGTTTTTTCTACCCTCTGGCTATTACAAATAAACTATCTTTCATGTTCTAATCTCATTTCTTAGTTTAATCAGCTTTGTTACATAGTCCATGACTTTCTTACATAATACAGAAAGGTTTCCACTGTTTGTAGATTCTGTTCCCGTGGATCAGGTGATAACCAAGACACTCTCCCATAGACAGGCCTCCTTATCAATTTGTTCTAGGTAATATCTCAATCAATGCTTCTCTCACTTCACTCTAAATCAAATTGGCAATGAAAGCTAACTTGGATAAACTATTTTAAAGTATGATTTCTATCAGCTATATCAAAATGAGTCTTGGTTTCATCTTCCATCAAGAATAAGAAGCCCCGACTCTCTAGATTATAGCAGCATTACATAAAAATGTTATGCCCAATCAGAGAATCAGTATATAGACGTAATGCTTATCTTGGTTGTCAAGTGGACAACATCTGAAATCAACTAAAATCCAAGAAGCTAAGTATGTCTGTAAGGGAATTTCTTGATTGGACCATTTGAGAAGGGAGAGCCACTCTAAGTCTGGATATCTTGAGAGGAGAATACTCACACTAAAACCAAAGCAGCACCTTCTGGTAGCAGCCCACATAAAAGGACATGGAAAAGGGAATCTTGCTTTTTGTCTGATTTCCCTCACTTTCACTAGCAAATTAATCTATCCTGTTGCTTTTGCATTGCTTCAATGGTATCAGAGCCTACACTGGGATTCCAAGATCAAGTGATGACCAGAAGCTCTCTAGGAATTCCCTAGAACTCTAGCACCACTGGGACTGCAGAGACATCTAGTCTTGTGTACTGAACAACTACAACTACCACATTCTTGTCATTACTGGCAGGAGACAGATACTGTTGAACTAGGTGGACCACAGCCTATAAGCCACTCTAACAAATCCCATCTCTGTTTCAATAGAGAGATGGTGATAGATAGATAGATAGATAGATAGATAGATAGATAGATAGATGGGCAATATATGTGTGTATGTGTATGATTATGTGCATATATATGAATATGTATACATACGCATATATTCTGTCAGTTCTGTTCTTTAAAGAACTCTGGCTAATAGCATAGATAAAATAAGCATGTCTGTAATGTGGACATGCTTGTAAATTGTAGCTGACAGTAGAGAATAAAGGTTAAGTTACCATTCCCATGGCCCAGTCTTAGATACTCTATTAAGTTGATTTGGTATTTATTATTGCTGTTGTTTGTTTTTGTTTTATTTGTCATATTACCCTAATTGTTTCACTCCTCTAACATGAAAAGAAATTTACCTCAGGATGAATTATACCTTGAGTCTCTCCAAAAGCTGAGTAGGTGATTTAAGTTAGGATCAGAGTTGACATATTTTCATAAGTAGAAGAGATAGTAAGAGTTCCACCTTTCAAGGGCAGATGTGATGCTATAGAAGAGTGAGTCATGAACAGCACTTAATGTGGTACTTGGAAAACAAGTGCCAACAAATATCTTATCTTATTAATGTCGATGAATGTATTTTCATACAGTGACATAACTTATTTTGTATTCTCTGACTTTTCATTAAATATAATTATCAGTGAGTTAATATTGGTATCCCAGGCAGCAGAGGCCAGCAGGGTGTTTCTGATATAGAAAATGCAATAGCATCGTGTGTCACTTATTTCCTATGGCAAGTCATCAGCCTAAGCCAATCATATTGTGGAATATGATCTCTGGCTGGGTTCCCAATTCTTGGTTCTCACTGACATAAACTGCAAATGTTTCCACCATTGCCAGTGTCTGTCTACAACAGCTTTAAAAACAACAGTTTGGAAAAGTGATACAATAAGCAAATGTATCTCAATACCTTAGTGGTTCTTGCCATAAACCCTCCTTTATGCACACTTGAAACACAGCCTCTTTACAACTCACAAATTGGATGGATTTACTTCAGGAATTTTGTGTTTTAGTTTCAATCCCTATTGCTTTTCTGCTATCTTTATTACTCCAGTCTATAAGGAACCATTTGTTACAAACAAAGAGATAATGCCATATTCTTTTAAGTAAACAGTAATGCCTTGCTCTTGAAACTAAAATCAGTGTTCTTAGGATTGGATCAAGTATTCCAGATGTCATCAAAGACCTGGTAAGTTTTCAAACCCTTTTCCTGTTCTCAGCACGTGTTTGCCTCACTTTCAACACAGGATCTGTAGTCATTGTACCTACTACATGGTGGCTATGTTAGTTATTTTTCACATTGGTGCAACAAACTAAAAATGCAAACTAAGGAAGGAAAGACTTATTTTTGGCTCATAATTTGTGGGGGAATTCTATCATAGCAATGAAATCATGGAGGCAGAGTCTAGAAACTGCTGGACATAGTGTATCCAGAGTCAGGAAAGAGAGAGAGAAAAATGCTGGTTGCTTTTTCCTTTCCACTCACTGAGATCCCAGCCTGTGGGATGACACCAGTCACATTTAGAGTGGTTATTTCACCTTCTGTTAAACCTTGACAAAAACACCCTCATAGATACATACAGAGGCATGCTTCTTATTTTATTATAATTCAGTAAAGTTGACAATGAATATTCATTGTACTTGTGGCTCATCAATATTCTTGACTATTTTTGAGTGATAAAATAAAAAAATTAAAGCTAGGTAAGAATTTCACAGGAAAGGGCCCAAAGGTGTTAAGTCTAGTCTAAGGAAAATTAGCAAAGTGACTTGAAATAAACAATTATCGTACCCAGACCTCTATTTGTTCATCTATACCTCATGTATAAGTAAATGTTCTGAAATCATCAGGTGCTTAATTTGACACTTGTCAAAATCCACCCATTTAGTAAATAAACAGAATAAAGGCATGAGGAATATATGAAGAAATACTTGGAAATGTATGTGTGAATATACCTAGATGAAGAATTAAATAATGCAAGTTTCAAAGGGGCAGGGTAGAATTTGCCTGACTCAGTTACTGGAATTTGTCTTTCCTGTGTTCTGCTGATGGGACCTAGGTAATTCAGACGAGCCTATGTGTGAGTAAGCCTTCATGCTGTGTCTGTCTTCAGCTCATCTTCATCTGTCTGAAGGGAGACTCAGACAAATGAGTCACTATATAACAACAGCCAAAGGGTAAAGGGGTGACACATTCTAAAGCCAGACAGTCTTCTAAGTTAGCCATCCCTTCTTCCCATACGTACACTATTTCCATATATCGTGTGCCATCATTGCTGACTACAGATAGTAGAAAGGTGAATGTGGGTTTTTTTTTTTTAAAGGGAGAGGTTAGAACAAAGAACAAATTATTAGAAAAATCAGTAAGTGGTATAAGATATCATAGAGTTCACCTCCAACCATGGAAGCTCCCAGCTAATTCTGGGCTTGTTGTCACTTGTTGCCAAAGAGAACATCTAGAGCTCCACAAAGAGAGACAAAAATCATACATAGCCAGAGTCACACAGACATTTGCTTTTATTTTCCCACACACAGTTCTTCTCCATGCTCAATGCTTCTTTTCTTATAGGATCTGTTTCTTTGGGGCAGAGCCAGCAATCTCTGATGCCATAAATATGCCAGGAGCTGGTGGTTCTAGTGTGGCTCTCTCCTATTGTTAGTCTTTTTGATGTAGAAAAAGAAGAAAAGAATAGAGGGCTCATATTTTGAAGAATTAAGCTACAAGCTTTTTAAGGTCTGCCAAGAGCAAAGTCAGTAAGAATATTTCAGCATTATTTTTCACTACTAGTACTTTTAAGCAGTAATAATTGTCTGTTATTTATGTATGTTAATGTATAAATTTACTTTCATAATGTTTACACAGAGGTTGATTTTACTATAACTTTTCTTCCACATTTATAAAAATTGTGATTGACCAGGGACACCATAAAATGAGTGTTTTCATTGCAGCCAGTCCTGGTGAGAACTGATAAGCTAGGGTCAGGTGGAAGGGGAGGAGGACCTCCCCTATAAGTGGACTTAGAGAGGGGCAAGGAGGAGATGAGGCAGTGAGGGTGGGATTGGGAGGGAATGAGGGAGGGGGCTACAGCTGGGACAAAAAGTAAATAAAATGTAATTAATATAAAAACATAAAAAAATATATCAAAAAAACAAAAAAAAATAGTTTTTATCTAACTCACATTAGGTACATAAGAAAACTTAAAATAAAAAATAGTATGCTCATCCATATAAAATAAAATGAGAGTTTAATAAAGTTTTGTTCAGATACATAGGGATTTGGGAAATTGTTTAGGATATTAGCAGACTTTGGAAATAAAGACTTTCTCAAAAATGTTATCCTGAGCCTAAGCTATAATTCACTATTTCTTTGCAGATGTTCAAAAAATTAGCTCACTGTTGACTGTATGTGATGAACAGTACAAGAAATAACAAACATTACCATTACCAGACAGACACTCTAACGTGGGAGTTATGTCTCCATGGACAAATGGTCTATTCCACATGATGTGAAGTCAGTCATTATGACTTTGTAGTTGCAGACACTTCGCTCTTAATTTAAAATGCCATCATGTCTTAGTTTTATAATTATGAAGTTCAATTAGTTAGAGCGAGACATTGTTATTTTTAAGACCTTAGGAATTTCACACTTACCTAAATTTGTATTACTAGAACTTCCCCAGTGTTGGTCATACCATTCCAGCAGCATTCTTCACATGCTTAAAGCTGATGCATGCCCAGGCGAGTGCTAGCTACTTCCCCTTGACTTTATTTCCAAATCCTGTAGTCCCCAGAAGTTCTCCACATCTTTCCAAAAAGCCTTGGAAAACACTAGTGTTCTTGGGATCTAAGGAAATCATAAATGTATGATCCATAGAAAAGGGAAGGAGACACCCATACTGTTCATGCTTAGAAGGATGGTCATGAGACAGCACCACAGGCAGATGGCTTCATACGGGAAAAGGGCATGCACCAGGCTCAATCTTACTGGCTTCTTGACCTTGCGCTTCCATCCTTGGGAACTGTGAGTCAGTAAATGTCTGTTAGTGAAGCCATGAAGTCTGTGCTTTTATTAGCATAGGCTGCACTCATGAATGCTCACATACAGCCACAAAACAAAATCAGAATATGAAAGGATATTCACTTATTAAGTTCTATATTATTAGAAAGCATCTTGCCTCGTGTTCATAACTACAGTAGCAGCAGTTTTTTAAACACTATATTAAATACCCTAATTTCATAAGGTGAGTCATTAGCTCTATTTTACAAAGACAGAAAGAAGTAAAAGCTTTTATCAGAAGTTTATGCAAAATGAGAACTCTCATAAATTGAGCAACAAAATAATGTTTATAAATCCTCTAATTTTTTGGAGACAATAAAATTAATTACTGTATTATTGTATATTTGAAAGCTTTTTTTACAAGTTATGAAAATATTAAATGTTCCACAATGGCTTTGGTGTCATGATATATTTTGTAATGTATTGATAATCTCAGAAAAAAAAAAAAAACAACCCACATTTCTCAGAAGAGCAGTACACTGAATCCTATCCACTAACTACATTTACATAGACATGGGGGAAATTATATTTGAAAGCAATTATAAAACTGTATAGTTAAAAGACTATATTTTAGCAAATCTTTAATAAAGAACATAATTGCTCTTACATTTATTTGTTGATTTTCAAAGAGCTTTCCTTTAAAGTTGAGTGCCAACATTTTCCTTTGAATTTTATGTTAATCTTAGAGACCAACATATTTCCAGGAAGAAGGAAAGCTACTATAATCTCATTTTTAACTTGTCAGCAAGTGAAAAGTTAACTAATGTTGATTGTTCTATGACAGCACTTGCTTAGAAGGTTTCATGGCTTTGATTAATATTTAAACACTAAGGCTTTCAAAGCAAATTTACAAGCTGAAATTATTAAAGCTACAATAAATACAGAAACATGTTACTACTTTATTTTCTGTATGTGCTGAAAAGCAAGGCCATTAGGAGGAAAGAAGAGAGGAGAGAGGAATTTGTTTTTCTTATGGGATCCACATTGCTCATTTGCAATTCACAGCAAAGGGAATGGCATGGTTGCCCTGCTGGCTGGTAACCATGAAGGTAAACTGTTTAGAAATAGATAGTAGTGAGGCATTTATCTCTTGTGTGACAATAGACAACTTAGTTTCATGGCTCAGTTTATCTATGCAATTGTAAAGCCACTGTTCTGAAGGACTTTAACATACATTAAATCGTCTTTATTAATTTTTTCTTTATTATTATTATTTATTAGAATTTATTCACTTTGTATCCTAGCTGTGGCACCCTCCCTCATCTCCTCTCAGTCCCACCCATCCTCCCTCTAACCCCCTTATATCCCTCCCCGAGTCCATTGAGAGGGGAGGTCCTCTTCCTCTACTATCTAACCCTAGCCTATCAGGTCTCATCCAGACTGTCTGGATCCTCTTTCTTTATTGCCTGCTTAGGCCAATTCACCATGGGGAGGTAATCAAAGAGCCGGTCACAGAGTCCATGTCAGAGACAACTCCTACTCCCCTTACTAGGAAACCCACATGTAGACTGAGCTGCTCTTGGGCTACATCTGAGCAGAGAACTAGGTCCTATCCATGCATGGTCCTTGATTGATTCATCAGTCTCTGCAGGACCCCCTGATCCCAGATTTTTTGGTTCTGTTGGTCTCCTTGTGGCTCTCTTTGTCCCCTCCAGGTCTTTTATCTCCTACGTCTTCCATAAATTCGGGGGAACTCTGCCCAAAGTTTGACTATGAGTCTTAGCATCTGCTTTGATACCCTGCTGGGTAGAGACTTACAGAGGCCCAATGTGGAAGGCTCCTGTCCTGTTCCCTTTCTTCTCCTACTTCCTATGTCTATCCTGTTTGCCATTCTAAAGGAGATTTAAGCATCCTCCCTAGAGTCCTCCTTGTTTTTTAGTTTCCTTAAACTATAGATTTTAGTATGTTTATACTATATTATATGGCTAATATCCACTTATAAGTTAATATATACCATATGTGTCTTTCTGTTTCTGGGTTATCTCACTCAGGATGATCTTTTCTACTTACATTCATTTGCCTAAAAATTTCATGATTTCTGTGTTTTTAATTGCTGAATAGTATTCCATTGTACCACAATTTCTGTATCCATTCTTCAGTTGAGGGACATCTAGGTTGTTTTCAGGGAAATGCAAATGAAAATGACCCTGAGATTCCACCTTTTAACCATCAGAATGGCTAAGATAAAAAACTCATGGGAAACACATGCTGGAGAAGATGTGGAGAAGGGGAATCCTCCTCCTTGCTGGTGGGAATATAACCTTGTACAACCACTTTGGAAATCAATCTGGCGCTTTCTCAGAAAACTGGGAATAGTGCTACCTCAAGCCCCAGCTATACCATTCCTGGGCATATATCTGAAAGATGCTCAACCATACAATAAGGACATTTGCTCATATATTTTCATAGCAGCTTTATTCATAACAGCCATTAAATGATATTGTAAGGGATAAATGTCTTAAACTGTAACTGATGCACAAGTGTTTCCTATGCAATAGCTATCACTGCTCTCTACAAACAGTAGGTAAATAAATCATGGGTTTATCCTATCCAACCACTCAACAGATATATATTCATTCAACAAACATTTAGTAAGTCTGTGTCATGGCAAAAATGTATACAAACAGTTACATAATTCTCAGGACGCCTGTTCTACATGCCTGGGTTCTCATGCGTAAACATGTGCTTCAATGATGGGAGGACATCTTCTCCTGGGATATTTAATTGTTTCGTTTTCAATAGCCAAAATAGTTTTATTCACTTTACATAAAAGCCTCATCCCTCCTCCCCTCTGAGTTCTCCCTCCCTCTTCCCCTTTTCTTCAGAAAAGTGGAGTTCCCTTTTCTATCCAGCCCAGCTCATCAAATTGCATCAGCACTGAGCTTTTCCTCTTCCTTGTGGCCTGGCAAGTGAGGAAAGTGATCAAAAAAGCTGGCAAGTGAGTCCCCAGTTCCCTTACTAGAGGACCTAAGCTGCCCATCTGCTACATCTTTGTATGAGGACCTTGGTCCAGTTCCTGCATGGTCTTTGGTTGATGCTTCAGTCTCAGGAAACCTCTCTGGTCCCTGGCTCTGCTGGTCTTCTTGTAGAGCTCCTGTCAAGTCCAGGTCCTTTTCTTTTTCCTGACACTTTTCCACAAGACTCCCTACATAACACCCAATGTTTGGCTGTGAGTCTCACTGGGATATTTATTAGAACATAGAACCAAGAAGTTGGTATAAATTCAGGTAAGACATTCTTAAAGTTTTAGTGTCAGATCTGAGTTTGGCATCTATGGTGACTTTATAGGAAGAGAGAATGGAAGAGGATGATCCCAGGAGAAAAAAAGTGGCAGGTGTGCAATGCCTGAGTTTAGTAAACTAAATCTATCAGTGAGTGGTTTACAGGGGCTGACATAACAAGCTGATTCCATAATAACACCTTGCAATTGTCAACTGTCTTCTAGGAAACACAAAATAACTGACCAAATATAGTTTACAAAGTATCGTGTTTTAACTTAAATTCAATATTAAATAGTTTCCTTGAAGTATAATACAATTTCAATTCTGGCTTAAAATGTTCATTTCTTTTTATTCTATGAGATAAGAAATCACACTTAATTTTAACATTGATATCTATGTGCTGATCTATTTTTGTACATACACAGTTATTAATCAAGTGGCATAAAAAATCCTGAACAATTGCAGGAACCTTTTAGAAAAAGGAATAGTTAATGATGCCAGTTTTACCATGAGTCTGAAAGGCCATCTCTTTACATGAGTTTAAATCAACGATATCAGAATAAATAATTTCCTCACTTGATGCTGACTGACTTTTTTACCTTAGGAAAATAACAGAGAGCTTTGTAACTCTCTACTCTTATTGCTTGCAATGCTCATTGATCGAACAACAAACACTGCATAAATCTGTTCTTTAGCAACAGAGGGGACTAAATTGTCGATTAAAAATGACTGAGAAGAAATTGGAACATGATTACCAAATCCATAGAACTCAGCACCATTCATCGATTCATACAGAGCTACTCTATTGAGAAGAATGGACTGGATAAAATGTTCTTTCAAAATATTGAATTATAAGGGACATTTTATGAGATATTTGTGAGACATATTCTTTTTTTCTGAGACAAAAAGATGTGATTGTAACTAGCAGTCTGAAGGCTCGCCACAGACCCCTTTCAATTTCCCTTTCTTCCTTTAATGAAAAAGTTCATAGAGCAAAATTGCATTTGCCAGCACTGTTGAGACAACTTGTACCATAAACCACTGTCTTTAATGTTACAGGAGCTCAGTTCAAAAAAGCCGGTTTCCACTCTGAGGGGGAAATCAAACACACTCAGCACACTATTGAGAACAAACTACATCAGCAAATTAGATCCGTAAGAAGAGTTATGTAGTCAATCATTGTTTGTCAGAAGAAGATGGAGAAGAAAAGGTTTTCCCCTCTCCAAAAGAAAAAGCCGAGACAGAAAGTAGTTTGCCAGTTAGGCTACTTTACCAGAGTCAAATATATCACCAGCCATTTTCAAAGTCACCAGTAAAACTCCAGGATAAAGGTGCCTCCGGGGTACATGATAGTATGTACACTTTTTGTCTCCCTCATGGTCAGGGGCCCCCTGAGTCTATCAGGCAATCAGTTGTAAATAAAGCACCTTGTGACCCTTTTGGGAAAAAGCACATTAGTGTGAGTACAACTCTTTCCTTAGCATCCTATCTATCAACTAGGTCGAGAAGTACTATTTGAACAAAGCTGTGTCATTGCTCAGTGTCCAGGATTTGAAGATAATTGGTCTCCACATCATAACCACATCTACCATAAAGGGAGTGGATGAAACCCTTAATTATGTGCCCACAGTAGAGCATACGGACCGGAGAAACCATCCTGAAGCCCTGTGGCAGTGGAAACAAATAAACTCGTATGAGGAAGCTGAGGTAAATGTTCAATTTCAATGAAAAATAAGTCTTGGGCCAGAGAAGGACAATTTGAAATATCAGGTAAAAACTTGATGCAGACATTAAATATATTTGATAGGTTTGGAGAATCGTGAAGATACTGGCATAAGATTTCAGGAAATGTATAAAAATACATTTAACCTTAAGAAGAATGACCTTTGGGGAAGAAATAGAGAAATGGGAACTTAGTTTGTGTTAATCTATAAAACAGCACTTATAGATAAGTGTGCATTTTTATGAACATAACATCATTTTTGGATATACTACCCAATGCCAGAACACTATAATTCCTAAAATGATATGATAGGGTTTAATCTCTGTTCTAATTTTTTGCATGTGTTGCTGAACAGTACTACTTAAAATAAACTAAATACAGGTGCTGTCTTAGGAGCCCTTGTTGGACTATAAACTCTCTGAAAGAATATGTAGATGGAATACTTGTATCTTGAAATAATTCTATTTGTAAAAAGAAATATCATTCCAGCATGTTTCCAGCAATGATTTTTAAAGGGTGATTTGAGAAAACGCTCACCAGGTTTGTGTCGTTTTTTCCATATTCATTCAGCAGTCAAGAGGACTCTGCAATGGCTGCTTGTAAATCAAGAGTCGAATTCTTGGAATGATAGTCAGTGGTCAGGCAGCATGGTCGAGAGGACACAGGGACTTCTGGGGTTCCAGACTGAATCTGATCACCTTAACTGAAGTCAAGGTGATTTAACTGAAGAGTGTGGCCGGGATGGTTAATTTTGACTGTTAACTTCACTGGGCCTGGAATCAAGTAAAAACAAATTATTTGGAATTCCCATGACAGATTTTCTTCATCCAATTATTTGACTTGGGGAAACACACCCTAAACGTGAGCAGGAGTTCCCAGTGATAACCCAAGGAAAAGGAAGCTAAGGAGATGGACAGTTTGCCTGCTTGCCTTCACTCTGGCAATCAAGTTCATCACTGCCATTGCTACACTGCTCCATTTACCCCAAAATATTAGACTCGGCTTCTTCAGGGTGCCAGAGAGTACTAAAGACCAGAAGCTCTGCAGGAATCCCCCAGGCCTTCAGCTGAGATGTTCAGCCTTGCAGGCTGAGCAGCAACTGAATCCTCAGCCTCTCCAGTGCGAGGCAGCCATTGCTGAACTCCTCAGGCCTTAGTATGTAAGGCTCTATTGTGAATCACCTTTTAATGTATACTTATTCTACTTGTTCTCTTCCTCGAGAGAACTCAGGCTAATACAGTGGTCAAAGGTAGAAAATTATAAAGAAATTAAGTTAGTTTTGTAATCTGTATGGTTAATGAAGTATATTGGCAGAGGGAAAGATTAGAATTTTATGCTTCTGATTTCTAAAGTCATAATAATTATTGTTCTGAAAATATCTATAGATACCATCTTTACTGTGAATTTCCCCATAAATCTCTGGACTAGTGGAGTCTCCTCAATTGGGACTAATATTAAATTTTATATTTTTATTCAGTATTAATATATTGCTCTGACCTGTGCTTATGCCAGTGGCTAACTCTTCTATGAAATTGAAAATGTTCTGAAGGACATAAAATGTTCACCATTGTGCCTTAGTGACACTCAGAATAGATTTCAAAGCAAGTTTATCCAATGAACAAATACATAATGAATAAATACATAACATTCCTGAAGCTAAATAATAGGTCCAAGAATGTAAGAAAAAAAAATGTCTTCTGTCTTCCATTTCACTACATCTAATACCATTGCAAATTCCATCATCTTCCCTTTGTCACATATGACTTACTTTCCGGGGTCAGGTTCCCTTTCACATGTCATATTGAGGCTATGCACATGTCATTTGCTCTCAAATCATCTTGCTTAATAACAAGGAATTATCATTTTTGTTTTCACTTTGAAAAACAAAATTTCAGAGGAGCTGGGAACTCCACCATGAGACCAACACAAACAAGAGTTCTTGGCCATGGGGGCCTTGCAGAGACTGATGCACCAAGAACCATGCATGGAGAGTACCTAGATGCCCTGCTCAGATGTAGCCCATAGACAGCTCAGTCTTCGTGTGTGTTCCCTAGTAATGGGAGTAGGGACTGTCTCTGACATGGACTCTATTGCTGGCTCTTTGATCACTTTCCCCTTGTGGGGCAACCTTGTTAGGGCACTGAGGAAGAGGATACAGGCAGTCCTGATGAGAATTGATAAGTTGGGATCAGATGGTAGGGAAGGAGGGCTCACACTTATGAGGACTAGGGGAGGGAAATAGGGGAAAGGGGGAGGGAAGGTGGGACAAGGAGAAGATGAGAGATGAGAGAGGGGACTAGAATAGGAATATAAAGTGAATAATTTACAAAAATAAATTTATATTAAGAAAAAAGAACAAACAAAATTTCAAAGTGGATTTACAATTTAACTGAAATATCATGTGAACCAAAAACGTTCTCTTGTGGGATGAATGTATTATAAGATTAGTAATTATGATAATTTTGAAGCATAGATGGTAAGTCTCCAAGTTTTACAGTTCATATGAACATATTCTCTTGATGTCTTAAGACATCAAGTGAATATCTTAAGTGAAACTGTGTAAATTGAGAACTTGATAATATTCTATAATGTCTATGAGCAAACACTTCAGAAACAGATTATGTCATCCTAATTTTCAATTGCATGTGTCTTGGGGATATATATATATATATATTCTTTGAAAATACTATATAGATAGATAGATAGATAGATAGATAGATAGATAGATAGATAGATAGATAGATAGATGGATAGATAGTATTTTGATCATATCAACTTGCCATTTCACCCCCTTTCAAATCTCCCTGGGTGTCTCACAATATGTGCTTCTCTGAGCTTCATGTTCTCTTCCCTTTTTTAAAATATTCTCCCAATTCCACTTAGTTCTGCCATAGATACATGGATAGTGTTTAGGGCCCATCCAGCGAAACATGGAGAGCCTCTCAGTGGCCACACCCCCAAGGAAAAATTATTCTCCCTCTCTCAGCAGACAGAATCTGTAATAGCAGAATTTCCATGCCCCAGTTTCATCCTTCATCATATGAGAAAAGCATTACCTACCCCTGGGGTTGATTTAAAAAAAAGTTGAATTAACAAATAGACATAAATTACTTGGGAGAGCAGTGACTGACATAAATAATGCTTGATGGTAATTAAATGTTAACATTAATACCTTACCCAAAGCACTTGGATCCAACTATAAACAATCACCTTAAATTTAAAACAGAGTAGAAAAGAATCTATATTTCTTTAAGTTATAAGAGACTCCAAGATTGTGACCTCAATGTGAAAGACACTTCATGATCTTTCTAGACCTCATCTCTTGCATCTACTATTCAGGTATATGGAGATTCTGGTATACCAGAGGGTCTCTAACCTTCACATAGCAGTTCACGTTCCATAAAGCTTAGACCCTCTCACTTTTCATCACTTGGTTTGTCAAATTCCTTTATTTTAGTATCTAATGGAAAATCGACACTGAAGAGATGATTCCCTGGAAAGCAAACTTAGCTGAGATCTCCTTATAACCCCACATACCCATCCCCTGATTACCTCTATCATTTCATCTTAGTTGCCTCCATGCTTGCCTGTCTTCTCTGACAATAGAAGTTGTCATGGGCAGGAGTTGAATATGAATGTTTAGGGCTCATATCTTGCATCACAACTAAAGTACCAGAGCAGAGGTATCATGGTTCAAATGAAGATCTTGAGTTACTTAGGAGACAGGACACTGGACATGCTGGCAAGAGATGATCTCTGATTGTCGAACTGGGTGAAAGGCCAACCTTAATTGTAGACACCCACTTTCCAAGGGCTGTATTCTAGACTGAGTCAGAAGGAGAAAGCAAGCTGAGCACAGTCATTCCCTGCTCCCTAACTGCAGGTGCTTGGCTGCCTTTTAAGTCTTGCTGCCATAAATTCTCCACCATGCCAGTCTGCACTCTTTTTTTATTTAACTTTTATTAATTATACTTTATTCATTTTGTATCCCCCCATAAGCTCCTCCCTCTTCCCCTCCGGGTCCCATCCTCCTCCCTCCTTTCTGCATGCATGCCCCTCCCCATGTCCACTGATTGGGGAGGTCCTCCTCTCCTTCTTTCTGATCTTAGTCTATCAGTTCTCATCAGAAGTGGCTGCATTGTCAGGGTTCTAGGTTATCTCCACGGATAGTCCTTGGTTGGAGTATGAGTCTCTGGGAAGTTCCCTGTGTTCAAATTTTCTTGTCAAGGAGAGCAACAGAACAGACTGCACTCTTGAACTGAGTCAAGATAAACCTGTTCTCCTTTAAGTAGCTCTAACAGGGTGTTTTATCACAGTAACAGGAAATGTAACTAGTGAATGTAGTTAGTAAATAAAAGCAGGTTGTCTATGTTTGTATGGCTGTGTGGTAGGTGTGTGGTGCATGCTGGTGGCATGTGCACATGTGGGACTATTTCCTATTGTAATTACTCTCTGCCTTGTTTCAGTGAGACAGATTTTCTGTTCTCTCACTAAGCCTGGGAGTATGCTGACAGTCATCAGGTCCAAGCCAAGATATCTCTGTCCCCCACAACAGAGTATAGGGCCACGTGGATGATCCAGCTTGGCCTTTATTGCGGATTTTATGGCTTTGAATTTAGTTCTCCTACTTGGACAGCGATGACTCTTACCTGCATAGCCATCTCTTCAATCTCTAGAATATTTTCAAGTGGCTTAAAATATTCAATATATTGCCTTGTATAGTACTTTACAGGCATTTTCATGTCAGAACATATCATCACACAATCAAGACAGAGAAAGTTTAAAGCTATAGATATGCAATAGCCTGGAGAACTCATAAAGTATCCATTACCATACCTCGCCATGGATGGGGCAAACCCCACATCCTAAGTGAAGGAGTTGCTTAAACCACAAAAATTGCTGGTGGAAATCTAATCTTTCCACTCTTTAGCTAACCACACTGTCTTTCTTCAGAAAATTGTTGTAAAATGTTAGATTGCTCCCAAACAAAAATGAAGAGGAAATACTGCCCGAGTACCAGATGATGTAGCTAAGACTCTCTCTGAGTCAGAGAATCATACAGATACAGCCTTGCTGCTTGGCAAATAGTTTTGCTACTGATCTTAGAGATGCATAATGTCTGCCTTAATTATCCCATGTTTTTAAGAAATACAAAAGAGGGCTGTGGAGATGGCTTAGTTAGTAAAATGGCATCCTCACAGCATTAGGGCCCGAATTCAGATTCCTGGCACCCACATAAAAGTCAGGCATGTTGATAGAAACCTGGAGCCCCAGTGCTAGAGTGAGGTGGAACTCTTTAGTCAAGCAACCCAACCAAATCAATGCTCTTCGGACAGTGGGAGAGCCCTTCTAAATGAAGAAGATGGACAATAACAATAGCCTCTGGCATGCACACAATTAATAATTAAAAAGAATGGGCAAGAGTAGTGGTACATGCCTTTAATCTCAGCACTCTGGAAGCAGAAGCAGGCAGTTCAAGTCAACATGGTCTACATACTAAGTCCCAGGTCAGCCAGGGTCAAATAATGAAACCCTGGAGGAAGGACAGAGGGAGAGGGAGAGAGAGAGTGAGATGGAGAGAGAGAGAGAAAAAAAGAGAGAGATAGAGGAAGAGGGAAAGGGAGAGGGAGAAAAAACACATTATCATGGGACTTGCTTCTGGTTCACTGAGCAGAAACAGCATTGGCTTGGTGAGGTAACCAAGAGCATGAGGTGAAACGGCTGCTTCATGATGTCACACAGACTGTGGTGACAGCCAGTGATAGCCAAATTCCACTTTTCCAGAGGCATCAATGAAGGCAGGCTTAGCAGTGACCTCTGACTGGTTCAGTGCTAAAGTGATAGAACCCAATTTCAAAGAGAGTGGGATACTTCCTGTAGAAAACCACCTCCCAAACCCGGCTATCAAGACCATCTTTCCTTCCTGTATTTCCAACACATGCATGCAACTACTCCACGATCATGAGCCATACTATTCTATTCCAAGCATATTTTGTTTCAGCTTAAATCAGCCCAAGTTAGATTCTGCTCCACACAACTTAGATCTAGAAGATCTCTAAAAGATAAAATCAATCTAGCAAATAAATAAGAAACTGGCTTTCTATAACTTGCTTACAGCCATGTAGTTTGAGAAAATGTTGGGACTCAAAGCCAGACCTTCCACTCCAATCTATAAAGTGTTTGACTAAGCACAATTGTAAACACTTTGGAGGTAACAGATAAACAGTGTAATTTAGTACTTGTGTGTCATTGTCTTTTCTGGAAACATGCTTTCTATAGGGCTACAATTTTAAACTGATGATTCATGAAGATGTCCTCACACAATACATTGCAATCAATCAAGTTAACAATTAGGGAAATTTTGTAACTGATTTTAAAGCTAAAAAAACCATTTCCATAGTCTTTGTCATTCATAGGGAAAGTACTTTGTATTAGAAAATAAGAGCTAAAATTAAGCTGTGTGATGAAAGGGAAATTTTTCTAGCTGTTAGATGGGTAACTAATCTTTTTCTTTGTCAAGGAATTATTGGTCTCAGAAACACATTTTATGATGATGTGGTTTAGTCTCTAAAAACGACTAAGATTGAGACTTACATCACTGAAAAGAAACACCACTAAAATGAATATTCTTTTCCATTTGTTCTTGGAAAACACGCCTCTGTTACCATGTCCTAGGACAATTTATGATGGGTGAATCCATTTCCTGTAACTGTGTCTTCCAAGAATACACATATTCCAGAGGGATAGTTTTAACATTATGATGACTGTCTGTGATACTTTATCTTTCTTTCATTACCCCTCTCTTCTTCTTAGGCATCGAATCTGCTGGCTAATACACAAACTCTCAGGGAAGCAATCCTACCCACCCAGCAGTGTGTGTAGGAAAGCCCATGAATTGGTGTCTTTCCATCACTTCAGGATGCTTCGCTTTGCAGAGTTTCTTTAACACATTTGGAATGCTCGGCCTTTAAAACCCAAGAAGACAACTCTAAAGTCTGCCCCAGCTGTGTTTCCCATTTGAGCCCAGAACACTAGGAAGCACTTGAACTCGCAAAGCTGCCAATACACATATCCACAAACTTGGGATTTGAGTTACCATGGAACAATCTCTACCAAAAAATCCCTTTGGACTTTAGATATCTTCCAATATTAGCAACAAAAAAGGAACACATAACCATTAAACAAATTAGCCTGAAATATGTTTAAAGGCTATGAAGTCGTTGTCACACATCTGGAAAAAGAGTGAAGGAGAGAGTGTGCTGGAAAAGGAAAAACAGTAATAAAGCAGAGCAAGTAAAGGGGAATATGAAAATACCAGACTCTGTGGACACAAGGTCATCAGCAGATAATTGCAATTTTAAAATTATTTAGCTTAATTTTAATTGTTATATTAGAGATGGAGAGCAGAGGCCTTCACCATAGGAGGACTCTTTCCAAAGCAGAATTTTTTTTTACACTTCTGCCTGTGTCCGGTTCCTTCTCACACTCAGCAAACATAATCATTTATGGCAGTACCCACCAGAGGCAACGGCACAGCCAGGCTGAAATAGCCACAGAATTCTGTAAGGTGGATTCTTCCTTTGGACAACATCTTCCAGTCCCAGCGCCTTGCGGGCTGTTAGCCAGTTGGCTTCAGTTTACTGGATGTGTGCTGCCTGTTTAATAAGGTTCCTCCCCACTTTAAGGATACTGATGGGATCTGTGTGAGACTCAGTAGAACTGTAAATTTGGGACTCCACATGTCTAAATTTAAACTCAAACATTAAATTTTACGTTTTTTTTTTGTTGTTTGTTTGTTTGTTTGTTTTGTTGTTGTTGTTTGTTTGTTTTACTTGTCTGGGCTGCAGTTGACTGCCCCTGGTCCCCCATCCCAGAACAGGGATAGCAGTGATGCAGTTCATAAAGGTTACAAATAAATGCTTATTAGCATGCTTAGTATGGTGCCTACTCTACATGTTAAATGTCTTCTCTCCTTTTTACCATCTCCCCTTTGTCACCATCAAGTTTTGTTCTTTATCCTTGCCCCTCTGGTGATGATTTCCCACCTAAAACTAATATTCCCATAAGTATTTCCACTTGTTGGAAATAAACTGTAAGTTCTTTGTAAGTACTGGCTTTCTTCACTAGATACCTCTCAGGCTGCATTGTTGAACCATTCAGAAGTAATGTCTTTCCATCTCGGCCTCATGCTGGTGAGAACGGGATGCCCATAAGTGGGCCTGAAGGGGATGTACGAGATTATGAAATTGCATTAGAGCTGGCTTGTGATATGGTTACACACTCAATAAACTCACTGGAATTGTTGAATTTGTACACTTACAATGTGTGAATTTTATGGAAGCTAAATTATACCTCAAAGTCAATATATAAACGTGACAATGGTTGTTTTTAAAAGTTCTCCATACATCCTTTAGGAGGTTTGAAGCTATAATAAGCCTCCATGGAAAATGGCTAGAAGTATTACATTTTGCTCCTTTTTTCTGAATTTGTTCTTGAATTCTCTCCCTCTTACCCTCTCTCCCTTTCTTCCTTCCTCTGTCCTCCCTCTCTGCTGCCTTCTCTTCCTCCATTTCTTCCTTCAGGACTCAGTTAATTTTACATTAGAAAAGTTACACCATTTCTTAGGTAACTGGGCTTACAACATCAGATGGTACATTTGAGACCCATACTTAGATATTTTCTGGACTGAAGAACACTGAAAATAAAGAAGTTATTGGAAGAAGATTTGAGAAATATGGGACCCATCAACATTAGTTAAACAGAAGTGCCAAGAAACAAAACAAAACAAAACAAAACAAAAAACTACAGATGGATCAAAAGAAAGAGCTTTTTTTTTTTTTCGATGAGAAGACAGAACCAGGGTTTTACATACTACTCTGCTATGGCAATCATTCAGTGAAAATGTCTTACTGAAGAAAGCCACTATTACCAAGAGCAAAGTCAGTTTTGGCAAAACCATTACTTTTCAAAGAGCAGAATTTACAAGAAGATAAATGGACATGGTTCACTGGCTTTGGTGGAGGTTGGGAAGTGAGGGGAAGATGAAGGGAAGGAAAATAAACCAAGTCTCTTAACAAATGGCCACTTCGGTGTGATGATAAGGCTCCTGTTTTCACTACATGAAGAAAAGTAATTCAAATGCCAGTTTTAAGGAACTGTTTCTGCAAATCCATATAGCATCTGGCTTTATAATTTGAATTTGGGAAAATTTTGTAATGTTCAGAACACAGCTAATTATGCTAAAAATGTGAGTTGGCTCTGTGAGGAGATGCTTGTTAGCAGTCACAGGATCTAGGGCATTCTGGACAAGACCACAGTACGCTTGATGTTACTTACACACAAACTCTATTCTGATTTGGGAAATATCAACAAAACAAATAGGAGATGAAGCTTTAATTTAATGAATGAGTGAATTCATTCATCGTTAAGACTTTTTATTTTAAAATAAAGTGCTAATCTATGTAGGTTATTCTAAGTGGATTCTTCACCACTTCCATCTTGATAAGACATATGCTCCTCCGCATCACCTAGGTATAGTGTTTCAAAAGGGTTGAAAGGTGACCTGGGTTGACTGTGAATCTCCAGAGAGAGCAGGACAGAAAGGCAGGGACACAGGTGGCTGCCTGCTGATGGCTCAGAAGGCTACACAGTCATAGTTTTGGCTCTGTTAAAAGCACTGATAGAGCAGGTCTTTATCTTCTAGAGGAAGATCTATCTTTGCAGACAAACAGAAGCCAAGGTAGCAAGAAGCTGGGATTTGCAGTGAGTTAATGTTTACCTGAATTATTGATCGCCACCTGAGACATGAAACAGCTGGTGATTCCATTTGTGATGCCCCCTTTTCCCAGTTACAAAGAGCCCAGCTATAAATCTTAACCGGAGTGGCTCCCTTTCATTTTTCTTCTCCACTTGTCAACTATATCTCTTCTACAGAGATGACCCAGGGTCATTTAAAATCAATTACTAATAAATCTGTGGTTCCTTTTCTTTGTCTCACTGAAAGAAATAGTATCATCATAAAAATTAATTTTTTTTTGTCTCTGGGTCACTGTTGTCTGAGCCTATATTTATTCCACACACTGATTGTGTATTAAAAGTTTACTGGACACTACGATGCCTGGAGGTGCAGAGATGTTAAACTGAGTGATAACACAAAGTATTTCAAAAGCTCATGCAGATGTTAAAGATCAGCATAAAGACACTGCTTGGCAAGATAGAGTGGATTACTGTATCTTTATTTATTTCTTTATAATTCCTCTCACTACAACATATTTCACAAGTGGTAAACACTGAAAGGCATATCCAATAAGACAGTTCTCACCAGAATAAAAGCAGGAAATTAAAGACATAAATTAAAGAATACTGTGAACACTTAGCCTCTCTCAGGCTAACGTTATCATCCACTTGATGACATAAATTTGAGCTTCCTGGCAGTTCAGGGGGAAAAATGAGTCACTCTAATTTTATTATCCAGATACTAATACTTTTATTTAAGGGATATTTTTAAATGGATATTCTAACAGAGATGCTCGTTATAAATTATATACTCCCAACAGATATACAAAAAGATATTTATGAAATAATGTGTTAAAAACACACTGAATTGACTATCAGTCTTAAAATTTCAGATATACATGTGCCCAGTTTGAAAAATGTAGCCAAGGAAGATTTCTTTTTCATATGGAATTATAATTATGAGGTTTTAGTAAAAAAAGAGATTTGTAACTAATGGTGATTTTATAAGAAAAACAAAAATGTCTGTCTTTGAGAGAGAGAGAGAGAGAGAGAGAGAGAGAGAAGGAGGGTTGGAGAGAGAGAGAGGACACAAACACATGAATTTGGGTAAATAGGAAGGAAGGAAGAATTTTCCAGGAGACTTGAAGGAAAAAAGCATGATCAAAATATTTTCTATGAAAAAATAAATGTAAAGAAAAGAAATGCACACACACCAAGATGAAAGAATAGAAAAAGAAGAAATAATACAGACCAAGTGGAGATTATTCTATTTCTTTAATTTTATGCAAAGATATTAGATACTTATAAGGAAAAGAAAATAAAATGATCTCATGAATACTAGAAATTGCAAGACTTTTATTGAGTTGAGTTTGGTTATATTATACTCTTTAACGTAAGCTTTAATTCCTTTAATAATCTATGACATTACAGAATGCAAAAACCTTCATGGGTGGTGTGCTTTTAAAATGCTCATTTATCTTTTTAAAGTTTAATTATTTTTCATCTATAATAAATAACCATGATATGTTCTTCATATATTCACCAATATAGATAAGATGTGAAGCATTTTCATAAAACTGATTAATGTGAAGGACATCTTTACGTGTTATTTTAATGTGTTCTCTTCAGAGCAAAGAAAGTTAACTATAATTTGACTGATATTAAGATATCATTACAGAGAGTTGTCAAATGTTCATTGAGTCATCTGTGATTCACAATAGCTATGTTCTGAGCTTGTTATTCATATACCGTATCTTGTCTTTCTAGCTATCTCGGGTTACTTACTTATAAAAGGAAAGAACTGCGTATGCATGACCTGAAAAAGGACATCAATAGGCATGACAAACAGTATGAGGAGAAGTCCACAATCTGCAAAGCCATCCTGAATTATCTGTTAGCTTGATTACTATAGAATATACTCTTCAAAGAAATGACACACATTATACAGTAATACCTGTGTATGTAGAGCAGGTTATCTCAATTTACCTGAATAACCATCGTACAGGAAAAGATCAGCATAGAGAAAAGAAATCAGAGTATCCAAGGTATTGGTCAGAATTCTGATCAAAACCCTCAGTTGCATGCATGAAGAAGGTGTATTTCTTCTGTATATACAATGACCTGTGATCTGTCCAATGTCACTGTTATCTTCATGATAGTAACAAGACAGAGAGAGCAGCCACAATCTACACAATTGCAGTTGACTGCTGTTTCCAGTAACAGTGCTTTGAAGAATCTCCAATGATATTTGTCTCCAATGACAAATAAATATTCCATCCATATATATATATATATATTGAAAAAATATATTTTTTCAATATATATATATATGAAAAAATATATTTTTTCAATATATATATATATGAAAAAAAATATTTTTTCAATATATATATTTGTTTTCAATTGGAAGAACACCACAAAGTTCTCTACACACCTCAAGGTGACAGAAAATACCCTACTGTGTGCTAAGAAATAGCACACTGGTATGTTATTTTTTTTCCCACCTCTGCTTTTCCTAGAAGATTCTCCTGTCATATAGAAGGCTACTGTTTTCTAAGTACCCTAGGGTATTGTTTAAGCACAGCTGTGCAGAGAGGCCCTTGGATAAATGTGGCAGTGAACAAACATGCTTGTATGCTCGATGAGGCAGTTCTGAAGTAGTTAAGTATATAACCTATACAGGCAGACTAGGGCTCCCCTGTGCACTGTGTGCCTTGTGCAAAGACTCCAGACCTGTCTTAGAGGTTTTTTTTTTTTTTTTTTTCCTAATTCCTTAATTACCCTGTTGTGTTCAATTAAACTTGATATTTTAACCCCCTCAGTTCTCCTTATCATGATTGTTAAAGTTTTTATACAAAAGGTACTGACTTCAGAGGCTTACTGGGATGGCCCTCTTAAGATAAGACAGGCAGGGTGCTTTTCACAGTTAATAGGAAAATCAGTCGCTATATTATCAAGTACTTTATTACTAGCTTATTGCTTACTATAAAGCAATAATTCCTCATAATTTTGATCAGTCCTTAGGTAGATTCTACTAGAGGTAGAATATATGATAGCTAGAGACTATTTGAGGGTTTGTTTTTCATTTGCATATGGAAGTAACCAGACCAGTTTATGTTCCTGCCAACAGTGAGTGCCCTAACCTAACCTAACCTAACCTAACCATCTCAGGTTCTGATTGGCCTGTGATAACCCATACTGCTCCTATGCAGTCATTACCATTTTTGTCTCTTGCAGAGAAATATTTCATTTCAAGGGATATGATGCGACTGTTCATGTACTCTGTTTATATTAGGATGAGCAAGGTAAGTATATTTAGTAAGAGAACACATAGCTAAGGCTTGTGAATATACATACGTACTATTTACAGTGGCATAATAGACTATGGAAATATTTATGCAGAGGAAAGAGTAATGATGAGCACTGATTAAGACTTTAGCTGCTATCAAGACTCCGTGTTTTAGGTACTCTGTAGGTTCAGAACAACAGAAAGCTGCAGCGATTCCTGTGTCCTTGTGGTACCCTCTTCCTCCCTGTCCCTTCCCTGTGGCTGCACTAAACCACAGCTATGATTTCTCTAGAGTGTCCAGCCCAGAGCTGCACCAGCTCACAAAATCTGCTTCTCTTTCCTTCCCTCATCAGTAGCTCTTGGATTTCTTTTTAGGGTTTGCTTAGATCTCTAAAGTTAGCAAAGAATAAATTGCAAATAAATTGCAAATAACACATATTATGTGAGGTAACTATGTAAATCTGAGAGTCAGGAGAAGACACTGGCTTTCACATGTCAGTCCTGGGACTAAAAAAAAAAAAAAAAAAAAACCCAAAATCAGAACCCTCAGAACAGAACATATTTCCATTTTAATGTAGTGATTGTGGTATCATTCTGAAGGTACTGCTTCCAGAGCCTCAAACTCTAGGCAATTATCTGTATAAAAGCAGAGTTTTAAGTGAACTCTATGGACTCAGATTATTGTGCAGCAATTTTCCTTGTTAGTAAACATCTGAGGGAGTCAGTGGTTGTGTGACAAGGGGGTGTTATTTTTCTCAGTGATTTGATGAAAGATTTTCACCACTTCAAGCTGAGTACCTGCTGGGATCTGGTAGGCATGTTAGAGGATCGCGCTGCAGAGAAGAAATACCCTAGTGCTCAGAGCGTTCAGCACAGTTCTCTTCCTCAGCTCCCTTTGCTGAGGAAATATTCCTGCGGCCCTTTGCCACAATTTTAAAAATGAAACTTTTAACCTTTGAGGAGCAAGCTCAAGTGCAAATGTTCCTTTGGGTCACTTGCCTGAGCCTCCTGTGTTTAAACAGCTGTATATCAAAACCACAGCAGCAGTGAGACTGTTGCCTCATGAGCACAAGCCTCCTGACCAGCAAGTCTGAAAATGTCATAACATTTCATATTTAATCTGTACATCATCAAAAAATTAAAACACTGGGATGGTAGCTATCATACACTGCTTCCAAATGTTTTCCTGTTTGTGTTTAACAGCCGAAATCACTCAGATAAGTACTTGAGATTGCAGCACTTTCTCTGCATTTTATTCTCTAATATTCTAATACTTATAATGCCCAGTTTATCATATGCTCACAAATGCACACAAACATTTACATGCAGGAGAGAGAGAGAGAGAGATGGTGGTGAAAGGATTAAACCTCAGATGCTCTTCAGAGAGTCATGCTTCAAATCTTGTATTTTCTTGGATCACAAAATGAGTTCTAAAATTAAGCTGCCTTTCTATTTGGATCCTGAGAGTTTATGCACATTTATTAGCCCATCTGCTTCTGAGAATGATATCCCGGGAGTCTCAAACTATTAAGTCTATGCCTTGAGTCATTCACAGGAGGGGAGTGGAGATGTCAGAGATGGAAGAATTTTAAATTGTAGCAAGTTTGTTGATATGGGATGAAAATGTGTTTATATTGGCCAAATACTGTGGGAGGTTTGCAAACCTACCCAGGCTATTTCCACTTGCAGGAAATAGACAGTGGGAAACCAGAGGACTAGCAGGGGAGGGGGAGGACAGTCAAAGGAACACCACACCTTTCTAAGGTGTTGCAAATCCATCTGCATACATTCCAGTGGTTACACAGCCCAAATGGTAGGGGAAGCTGAGGTATGCAATAAGCTCTTACCTGTTGTTTTCACTGAAACAGCTGGCTGAATCTGAAGTCACTCTGACCAGAATCTGTATAGGAAAGCAAGGATGCACGTTTCTCTAGTGGAGAAACTGACAGCAACAGTAAGTTTTGCACTTGGCAGCCAACATTTAGCAATTTTGATTTCTTTATATGGAAATATGTGAGGCCAAAAGTCCAAACCCTTGGGTAACATTTCTGTTGTGTTTTATTTCTTCCTCTATTCATATTTCTTCTGATGAAAACAAAATGTTAATGTAGTAAACCAGCTTTTCACCTTCTAGTAACACTAGTGACAGGAAGCAAATACTGTTAATTTGTTTGAGAATCTCCATTTACTCAAATCACCTGTGGGGGTTTACTAAGCACTAATCATGTGTTCACCAAGGAAAGAATAACTGAAATAGTCTAAACCTATTTAAAATTCATTCAAAAAGAAATTTTGGATGTCTATGAACATGGGTGGGCATAAACATCTACCTACATGAACATGTACCTGACTGACACATAGAAAAAACAAAAGCAAACAAAAAACATCCTTTACTCTAAGTAGATTTGCAAGTTTGTTGAGGTGAACGCAGTTTAAATACATTTTTGCCCATTTTCATAGATTCAGCTGACTACAATGGTAGCTGAATATATGAAAGTACCTTGAAGATTTCATTGTGTATAGCTTACTCATTATCTCGGCATCAAGGGCATCACAAGAGTTCAAGAATGAACATGGATACAGCAGCAGCTTCATTCAGTAGAATCTCAGAAATTTCTCTTTACCATGTTGTACTCAGTAACTTTTCATGGAAAAAAAAAAAAACAAGCAGACAAACAAACAAAAAAGCAAACAAACACTCAGCACATTCTTCATCTACCTGTTAGGCAAGAGATGATGTGATTCATTGTGAACTTTGGTCATTTGTTATCGCCGTCTGAATAATTCACAGAACATTTCATCTGGCAGAAGTGGTCTTTTCTTCTGTTGTTCAAAACCCTCTGAAGAGTTAAACATGATGTAATAGCTATAATCCCAACCTTTTGGAAGCTGTGGCAAGAGAGTGGCAAATTTAAGGCCAGGCTAGGTTTTATGTAAAGAAACCCTATCTGAAAATATCTTGTTGAAAGAATAAATAAATAACTTCTTATGACATGTATCATCCATTCAGTTTACAACTGATGTCTTTTTAAATATGCTATATTGTTCCTACCAATTCAAATTCTCTCTTTCTCTCTCTTCCATCTCTAACAGTCAGATGATTTCCACATTTAAAAATGTGAAACAAGACATTACATTCTATGTTAATTTAAGCACTACAATTCATATGTTTTATTGGTTGATTGAGTGCATGCTTCAAAAATGGACATTTCAGAGTCACAGAGCAAGGAAACATATAATTGAAATTAAAAGTGATTCTACAGACCCAAACAATAAAATGGAAAAGTCAGAAGGTTCTTACTTGCCAATAGGAGCAAAGCTACAATTTGCCAGACTCTGATGTGTCTGTCTTATGTAAAATCAGTGGCTATGGGAAGTTCCCGTTTTCTGTGTGAAGGAGCAAAGTGTACCATAGTTTTCACTTAAAGTAAGAATATGGATCTTCTCTTAACATGCTACTCAAATCATGAAAATAATAGGACAAAGAAGATGAAAGAAACACACACACACACACACACACACAGCAAATTTAGCTCAACCTGTTGCTGTTTCTTTTTAGACCATTTTTTTTCCAAAGGAAATAACGACGCCTGCCTTGTCTTTGTTTAAAAATTTGTAAAATCAGAAAGTTTAGTTCACTAAAATGTCAATAAGGGAATAGACAGATATCCTAGTTACAAGATAGACATGTTAAAGTTTTTGTTTAGCAGTAAGCTCAAAACCGTAGGACAGAAAGTTAAGTATCAAGGAAAGAACTCTTAACAACAGCTCTCCAAACCTAGCCATGGAGATCTGGTCCTTCCATTGATGTGGATGTATTTCACTCATGGAGACTAGTTAAGGTCTCTCTCCCTCCCCTTCTCCTTTCTTCCCTCCTTCTTCTCTTTCCTTTCTTCCCTTCCCTCCTTTTCTGCCTACCTGCATACCTATCACTTCTCTTCCCTCCCTCTTTCTCCCAACATCTATTGCTTCCCTCCATTCATCTCTTTCTTCCCCATTCTTTCATCTATCCATCGCAGCCTCTCACTTCTTCCCTCCCTTCCTTTCTTCCTTCTTTCCTTCTTTACTCTTTTCCCTATTCTTTGCTTTCATACAACTCACCATTGCTCTGATATTATTAGATAAATACCCCTTGAATAATGTCCTAGTGGATTTCTTACTCTATGTGAACGTTTTTCAACTGTTAGTGTTTATGGATATGCCTTTTTGATCTTACAATTGTGAGAAAATGTAGAGAATGGGTCCTGAACAATGATCTGAGCATCACAGAGCAATGGAAAACACTCATAGGCATGTATCTCTGGCTGTGTTCTATAGTTATATAGTTGAGAGCATCTGAAAATCCCAGCACCATAGTTAAATCTGAAGTTCTGCACTGGACTCTCAAGTAACACTAAAAGAAAAGAAAGCTAACAGATTACTCAATTAACAAAAAGAATTTCACAACATACTGGCTATCAAAACAAATGCACTGCTATCATACTGGAAAACACTGAAGAAGTCATTAGCAAAATAGTGAAGAAATCATTAGCAAAAATAACGGAAGACCATGAAACCATAGTGAAGGCTAGAGAGTTTAAAACAAACAGGAAATCCTTGATCTGGCTTTAGGCCTTAATAAAGTTTCAGTAATGAGCAACATTTTTCCCATCAGCCTTCCCTTGAGCATTGTAAAAGTTCATGGGATCATAGGACAATAAGATGTGATGATAAACTTGTTTGATTGCACTTTCTAGGTGCTGCTGGCTCCAATTATCTCGGTGCTAAGATACCCTCTAATTGGGTGTAAAATGCATATCACAGTTAATTACCCTATACACCACTATATGTGCTTGAAATAATTAAGAGTGTTTTCACTTCTCAACTGGCCCAGAAACAAGCACACATGCATTTCAAGTTTGCATCCTCAAAGAATTGCTTGAAACTCATGAGATTAGCTAGGTAGGAATTTATGTAAATTTCTGAACCTGAAATCTTATTGAGACCATACATTTCTCTTTTATCATAACCTACATGCTTTGATGTGTGAAAATAGATATGCATTTTATTAGGGGCATTGCCCTTTGAAATGTGAGGAACAAAAATATTATGGGAAGGGTTGTTATATCATTTTTATTAGATTTGTGGTAGGCACTTAAATTCACTAGTCATTTGAAAATAATTCGGAAGGAGCTCACCACAACAGGTATTGAACTATTAAGAACAAATTCATTACAAATCACACAGGTTTTGTAATGAATGACTAGTATGTAACTGAAAGTTAAAAACTGAAATGACACCCAAGTCTAAAAGGAAAACCATGGAAACAAATTTAGGCATGTATATAAAATGAGATAAAGGCAATCCATCCATAAAGCAAACTAAAGGCATGCCCATCCATGTGTGTTGTGTGTTTGAAAGTGAACTCATGAAGCATAGAGAGTAACATCATTCTTACCAGGAGTTCGAACTAAGCAAAGACTGGAGAGTTGCTAGCCGAAGAATATAATTTTTTTCAGATGGGATGAGATGTTAAGATTAAATACACATCAGGATTATATATGGAATATATTTTGATATATTACTAAGAAAGTAAATATCAAAATCTCAAAATATATGACAAATCAGGTAATATATACATTGCTTAGCTTAATTTATTTATTCCACATTAAATATATATATATACCAAAATATTATATTTTTGCAAATAAAATAGTATATCATTATATACTTTTATAATGATGTATAAGCAAAACAAATTTTTAAATATGTTCTTTATTGAACTCATAGTTATTTAACTTAAAGTACAAAAAATGAATGTCTATAATTTATTTATGTATTTCTATAAATATAGCAGTTGCAAACATGAAATTAACATGGATCAATAATATAAAAGAGATATAGTTGCCAGGTGGTGTGGGGGGTAAAACTTTAATCCCAGCACTCAGAATAGAGAGGCACGTGGGTCTCTGTGAGTTTGATACTAGCCTGGTCTACAGAATAATTTTCAGGGCAGGTAGGGAGAGGGAAATCACGAAGTTTAATAACATGTTTCCCAAAACCTCTTCTTCCCTTGTTCTGAAGCTAGAGTCTGTTCACCTTTTTCTTTTATATACTTGGCCTGATAGGACTGACTCACCACATTCACCAGGTTTCTCGAATGTACCCAGAGGCACAGGCTGCCTAAGTCTTTAGTTCATTCTGCTTTGTGCCAAGGCTTCCTACTGTTTCTCATTCAAAGCACAAGAAAACCTATATAATAGTAGCAAGTCATGATCTTATCTCAAAATATGGATGTCCTGTCACTGCTATATATTAAAGTTTATATGCTTCTTAAAACAATTGAGAGAGCATTAATTCTTCACAAGGATTT
Source organism: Psammomys obesus (assembly GCF_907164565.1). Taxonomy (NCBI): domain Eukaryota; kingdom Metazoa; phylum Chordata; class Mammalia; order Rodentia; family Muridae; genus Psammomys; species Psammomys obesus. Next base: position 15,564,592 of record NW_026596134.1, on the reverse strand, counting down.
CTCAATGTAAAATGTCTCATGAGAACAAATTATTTGATAATGCTGAGTACTTGATTATTGTATTTTCACCCACCAGCATTAAAGTCTGGTGCTCAGTACCTTTTTCATGTTTCTTCAACTATCCAGCTGACCAACTTAAGCCCCACCAAAAAAAATCTGAAAGTATTCAAGCTTCATAATCTTTATAAAACAAACAAAAACCCACAAAAAAAACCAGTGCTTTTATATTACTGTGATTTTATGAGCAGCAAATATTTCCAGGATAGATGCCTGTAGAAAGCTGTGGGGACCTTGAGTAAATGTGTAATGAGCAGATGGAGTCCTGAGAGAATATGTATTGTTCGACATGGGGAAAGCCATGGCAAGGACTCAATGCCTCAGACAATTAAGAATGGTAAAGCCTTACCCATATCAGTGAGGTTCAGATGGATGACAGATCCTTCTCCAGTTCCAGTGTAAATCCTCACAGTGTTTGTGAGCATGAGTCATTATGAATGATTCACTAATATATGCAAAAACAATCAACTGCAACTTCTACCTTTGAGATGTTTAAAGCTTGAAACTGCTAACGAATAGAGACCTTTACCAAGACTAGCAAACTCCTCTGTCTGTGCTGCACGTAATACACATACTGGGGTTCCAGGTTGTTTGTAATAAGTGCATTCCCTCAGAGTGAGCAGAGCCCCGCCCAATCTTAGCTGTTTGGTACAGGTGTCTGTGTTTCTGTCCTTGTCCCCCTAGTCAATTTCCTAAGACCAAGATGTGCAGGGTGGTATGTCCCATACTCAATAAGTAAGATTATTTTTAAATTATTTTACATTAATTAATTGATAATTTAACATGTGTGCATATATACATGGTATGTGCTTGTGTGTGCAAAAACATACATATGAATGTTAAGGCACATATGTGAAGATGAGAGGATTACTTACAGAAGCTGTTTCTCTCCTCCAACCTTATGATTCCTAGGAATGCAATCCAGGCCATCTGATTTGGCAACAAGTACCTTCACCTACTGAACCATTCGCTGGGGCTTGCTGGTGGTCAGCCTAGATCCAGGTTCAATGAGAGACCTTGCCTTCGGGCAATGTGGCAGACAGTAACGCTGTAGGACATCCCTTGGCCTCCTCTGGCTTCCTCATGCATGAGCTTATACACACAACCACACACTCACATGTAAACAGACTCAAATACACCTCAAAAGAAAAAAAAAAAAAAACAGTAATTATAGTACTTAAACTATTAGCAAAATTCATCGTACCTGAACTTTGCTCAGCTTTTAGGCATAGAAGAAAGCACTTATAATATTTACTAACTTTATCTTTAGTCTTCTTAAAATTTTAGGTAATATCTACTACCTATTTATATTTTGTGTGGTTCTTTTAAGATAAAATAGTGGGGAAAAGAACTCGTGTTGATGATACCTTATTATATTAATAGCTAGACAATTGACTTTTATAATGAGAAGACAAGGTACCATTGCTTAAATTGATTTTAGCCCTATTAATCTATCGAAAATGAGAGATGTTTTAAAGAATAATTAAAGTCACATTTTATAGCAAGTTTTCTTCATTTTTATGCCATTTAGTGCTATCTACCAAACACTTCATAGTGCTAAGATCTGACTTAACCACATACATTCTTATACATGAAACTCAATGTAAGTGCTTAATGTATATAATTTTCTGATTATTTTTATGCTCCTGGAACATGTACCTTTTAACAAATTCAGTAAGTGTTTTTTAAGCATCCGTTCCACGCAGCTATTAGTGGTAACCAATTCTTTTAATTTCTCGTTGCTTCGAAAAATATCTGAGTGAACAATTAAAAAGCAGAAAAGATTTCATCTGGCTCATGGCTTCAATCAGTCCTTGGTCACCTGGCTCCATTGCTAGGAACTGCCTAGAGGCATCCTGTGTGTGCCAGAACAGTTCCCAGGGACACACCCTAGTAACTGATTTCTTCCAACTAGACACTAGCTGTGAACATTTCTACCCGCTGTCAAAACTTCCATCTAATTATGAATTCATCAATGGATTGATTCATTGACTAGACAAGAACCCTATACAGCAGGTGGGAAGCAAGCCTTAACACATGATGCTTCTGAGGGAACCCTTCATGCCCAAATCATGATAAAGACTGGAGATTTGAGATTTGTTTGTGAGAACTTATATTTTACTGAACAACATGGGAATCTGTCAAATACTCACATTGATATTTTAGGACACACTGTAGAACACAAGATGACTGTTAGACTTAATCTTGACCCTGGAATTCCTTAATTAAGAAGTATTTGAGTAAGAACTAGAATCAGTTAATCAAATCAAGAGGAACACTTGTTTTGCAGACAGAACAAAAAGAAAAAGCTAAAATCCTGCAATAGGAGCACACACATCTCACTGAAAAAGTAAGGGTGGCTGCAGCAGATTTAGTTAGGGAATGAATCCATGCTTTGAATTTTGTCAATCTTCCATCTCAGAATCCTCCCTTTAACCCTACTCTGTTCTGTTTCTCCTGTCTGAAAGAGAAGTTTCTAAAGTACCATAAGGCCTCTCTTATTTTTAATGCCTTTATCCAATAATTGGGCTTGCTTGGCTGCTTGATATACACAGAAACTAACATTCTTCCTTATGGACTTCTTGCCCATACTACACATGCTTTCTTGTTGTCCATACGATCCTGTGACACTGTCTCAGTGAATCTGAATACACAGGACTTTAAACAGAGTCTGTTCTAGAAGGGTAACTCTGAGAACTTGAACAGTTCTGTATTACCCCAAACCTAGTGCAAAAGCAGATTGCTTGTAGTTGGCCTTTGATGTATTCTGCGAGTCTAATAATAGTTTAAAACGAAGGCAAGCATCTGCCTAGAAAAACTTTCTTAGGGCCTTATTTTAAATGCTGTGTGGTAGCAAATGAAGAGGGCTGTGAATTAAAGTGTCTTCTTCCATATTTACTGCAGGAATGAATAGTAAAATTCAGAAAATGCATTCTTTTATGTCTTGACAAAAGCTTCTATGTTAAATCCTCATGAGTATTTGTGCTCCACCTGAGTTGTAGAATAACATGCCCTTCACAAAACCAATTTTAAGTGGCATCCTTTAGAATAAAAATTGCAAGCACTGGGTTATAAGCTCCTTGATAGACATACATAATAAAATATTAGCAAAACCAATACCACAGTCCAAGGAAGAGTAACTTTTCTAAAAACAAGCAAGAACTAATATATAATTCAGTATATGCACATTTTACAACCTTGAAATTAATAACAGTCTACTTTCCTCTCTGTGTGCCTGTACCTGTGTGGGCGCACGCGCGCATGTGCGTGCGCATGCGTGTCCCTCTTCTCCCTCTTCCCCAGCACAGACCCTCACATGTGTGCAATTACCTATTTGGAAATATGTAGAGGCCAGAAGCCAACATATCCGTGTCTTTCCATCTTCCTTATCTGAGACAGGGTCTCTCACTAAACTTGGAGCTCACTGTTTGGCTGGCCCCAGTGACTCAATTTGCTGGTCTACCCCTGTGCAAATCCCCTTTCCCCACTCCATACACAACGCTTACAGGCATGTGCCTCTGCACCTGTATTGTACATGCGTTCAGAGATCCAAACACAGACTCAGGTCCTCAAGCTTACACAGCAAGGACTTTGCCTACTCTGCTGTCTCCTCAGCCCTACACAATGTTCTTATGAATAGCCCCTTCCTAGTGCCTAATTTCTGTTTCTGTCTATAATCACACAGGGGGGAAAAAGGCTTATGGACATCATCTAGACATTTACAGCCCTCTGAGATGAAAGAAGTAAACATAAGCTAAGAAATATAAGTGTATGATATTCATGGATATTATTATTATTGTTGTTACAGATGTTATTATTGTTGTTACAGATGTTGTTATTGTTGTTGTTTTTCAAGACAGAGTTTCTCTATGTAGGCCTGACTCTACTGGAGCTCATTGTGTAGACTAGGCCAGCCTTGAACTAAGAGATCTACCTGCCATTGCCTCCCAAGAGCTGGGATTAAAAGTGTGCCCCACCACCTGCTGACTGGGCTAGTATTTTTAGGAAATTCTTTGCGAGATTAAAAAGATCTACAATTTACATGACCTCCTCTATTTACTAAGCCAGCAGGCCCAATTTCCATATTTGACCAAAACCCATTTAATTCCCAATTTTCCTCAAGAGAAGAGACTGAGAGGTCGAAAAAGCTCAATATTTTTTTTTCTTCTCCTCCCAGCTTCTCTCTTTCTCCTTTGTCTTTTTGCTTTATTATACTAGCATCTGAGGTAAACATTATTTACTCATGTCTGGGACCAGTTCTCATCTTTTCAAAAATGAATCTCTAGAGACACTGCTCCTCAGGTTTGCCTCCAGGTGTCTACTTTCTCAAGGTAACAGAAAGGTTTGTGAGCCTTCTTATCTCAAACTGATAAACAGATGTAAACAGAGCTGGACCTATCTAGGCTACCACAGGCCTGTTTGACTAATTGCTTTGATAGATCATTCTCCCGATGCCTAAAGTTGTTATTGCACCCGGCATAGCTGAGATAGCACATGTTTCACCCCTGACCTTCCAACTGCTAAGGGCCTCCTGCCCAGGAACTAACTGCTCTCCATCATCACTTCCTCGCTACAGCAGCCAGAAAAAGATCTGTTTCTAAGCAAATAGCAAAGGCTCTGACCCCATCATGAGTCACCAGCCTGTCTCCCACTTCCAAGATTCCCCTTTATGTATTTATTCAGCTTGACAGAGTTCCTGACAAAGAAATAGTGAGTTTTTGATTCAAATGGGATTCGTGTTAATTCTGAAAGACATTAATTTCATAAATCTGAGACATCTTAAATAGCTTCTAGAGGTTTTCTATGAGGCAGCACACCCCTTTCTGCCCTCTTAAAGGTAAATTTTCTATTTAATGGTATAACAGGCAAAAAAAAAAAAAAAAAAAAATCACACAGTAAATAAAAGAAAAATATCCTGAGGACATTTATTAAAATGTAGAAAAACACTTAATTGTTCAGTGCTTTAGGGCACTAATTCATATTTTTTGATGCCATTGCTAACAACAGAAGTAAGAAACAAGTGTATTTTAGCCAAGATAAGTCATCTCTCTCTCTTATTGAAAGTTTCACACATCTTATTCTCAAGACTTACACTGATCTAGTTTTAACAGATACTGCCAACACATGGTAATTCGACAGTCCTGGTTGAGGAATGTGCAAAAATGCCACATTATGCAACATCACAGATGCAAGAAGCAGGAAGAACACAAAAGTAAGTGATGGTTTTTAGAGCTACTGGTGCTAATTAATGATATTGCATTGTCTTTATAAAGAAGCAGAAAATAAGTAAAGAAACAGGAAGTAATCCTCACTTCAATTCATTCCCTTTCAAAATTTCAAGCTTAAGGAGAACTGAAAAAAATTAGTATATAGTGCTGAAATACAAGATTCATTTAGACACATATTATATGTCAGTTTTCACTAAGCCATTTAATGGAGAATCAAAGCATTAGGGCTTAAATATAAAGTAGCTTCCATTGTTTCTACATATGGTTTAATCTAGTCTCTGAATTTTAACAGTTCTCACAGATGACAAAAACACTATTTATGCTGCAAAGTGAATTTCTTAATGATAATGATGGAGTTAGTCATTATTTCCTTTCATAGATAATTCATTTTTAGTATTTTATTTGGTTTACTGAGGGGACAGGATTGCAATGTTTAAAATACTGAGTAGATAAATAAGACACTGTCACTTTCCGAGAAGAAAACAGGGCACATAACCTAAGTTATTTGGGTGTCTTGAAGGAGAACATGGTACAAAAAATGTTGGTGGTAGCAGAAGTTGGTCTGATATAGGCTTTCTATGTGGTTTCAAGTCTAATTTTCAAATTTTAGTTTTCTCTTTAAGAGAGATTAACAAAGCTTTCTCACCAGCTTCTGATATCTGAGTATTATGAGGAACCAAGCACGAAGACGGAACAAGAGAAAATAATCCATTCAAACTAACTTTTGGCTCTTTTATTATAAAACCAACCAAAATTCTACCTCAACCCTAGTCTACTTACTTGAGACTAAAGTGACTTTAATTCGCACTAGTTTAAGAAAACTTAATCTACAAGAATGTTTATAATTCCAAAATGAACTAAAGCTGAACCTATGGAGTTGAGGGAACAGCTCAGTTGATAGAGAGCTTGCCTAGTTTACATTGTGCATTTGGTCCCCAACACTGTAGAGACCTAGCTTGGTGGTCTGCTCAAAAGTGGAGGCAGGAGGATAAGAAGTTCATACTCGGCTATGTAATGAGTTTGAGTCTGGCCTAGGCTGAACATTAGTAAGTATTATTTCATGACCCATCAAAATATAAATAAATATATACAAAGATCTAGAAGTTATGACAACTTTGTTAATTGGAAACTTTACTAAAACATTTTAGGAATTATTTCTTCCATCAGCAAAAGGGAATATAATTCTCATCTTATAGGTTTATTTACTGAGATCTGTGATGATGTAAGCAAAATGCTTTGCTAAACAAATAGCTTTGTAAAATGCTATTTTAATGTAACTTGTATTAATATTAATAATAATAGATTACAGATGATTCTAAAGTAATTGAAAAATCCTTGGTTCTTTGGAATTTTGAAGCTCACACACCCACATATGAAACTCCCTCATAGTCATTGCTTAAATATTAATTCATGATGACCAAAAGACCATTGCCAAATTTTCCTTTCCTCATTTTCTTATTAAATTCTCCAGGCAGTGGCATCTGTTCAAGTCAATGTCAATGTAACTTCCTATGTTATGGTGAACTCCCAGATACAGAAGATTAACAAGAATTTTTTCATTATTTTATAATTCATAAAACTAATCAGATCTTCAAATATTTGGATTTGATAATATGGAGTATTGAACAAGTACTTGACCAGGTTTTTAATTAATTCAACATACTCTTGACAAATATGGAAAAAAGTGAATGCTAATTTTTTTCTATACCTTGTAACTAGTTACCTACATATGTACCGATATAATTATTTGTTTATCTAGTATGGTATTTTGGTGAATGATAGCTTTACAGGTTAAAGATATATTTTATATAGTATCCAGTTTTTTTTACACTCAGAGAATGTTAATTAACTCTATGACACATTTAAGTAAATGATAGCCATTTCCTAGTTAATTTATATAAGAATCTACTAAGGGTAAATTCCCTTTCATAGACTGTATTAAAACCATTCATCAGCACATTGTAGAAACACAACTGCAAGTCTGAGCTTAAAAGCTTAACATCTCAGTATTGATGTTTTTAAATCATACTTCCCCTTTAAATAAATGTAAGTAATTGGATTTTCTTCTGTGTAAAAAAAAAAATGTGCAAATAAATGTTGAAAATCTGAAAGCAGAGAAGTGGGGAAGAAATCATAATTTATTTTTCACAATGGAGTATTTCACAGTTTTTGTTTAACAAAACATATTTTTCTCTACTTACACCTTGATCTATAGGACCCTTCTGATTACAAGTCTATAAATTGTATGAAGTGTTCTAAAAAAAAAATCATAAAAAGTCAGCAAGGGGCTTTATATCATGGAGTCATTTGGTCCTTTCAAATCAAAACAGACTTTGATATTTAGTTTAAACACAACTGTATACTCTTATTAATAATGAATAGGGCCACTTGTTTCAATTTCATAAGCCCAGTGCTCCCAAGCTGGTGACATTTCTATTACCCGTGACCTAGGTATTAATCCTTTGCTTTAATTTTTCTTGGAGTTGACATTTTTCAAATGTTGACTTAATGCTGAAACAATGAAAAACAACGTTCCTAGAACTTTTAGCATGTTGAACAGAAAAATAAGGGTAGCCATTCTTGGATGACTTGTCAAGATACTCAAAACTTTTTTTGGTTCAGGAATACTTAATTTTTTTCCATAGGAATTAGGAAATTCTTTTTTTTTTTATTTTTTTCATTATTATTATTTAAAAATTATTCACTTTGTATCCTGGCTGTAGGAAACTTAGTAGATTAATTATGTGAGTCCCACTTATTTTTTAGAATAAAATACAAACTTTTAATATTCATCCCCACATGGAAATCCTTCTACAGTGCCACAGACCTAACAAATTTTTGTTTCAATGTTATTCTATTGGTTCAGAAACTGACATCAAGGGATTGTCCAATATTCTGTTTTTAGTTTTTCTGTTGTAATTGTTTTTAGTGGTGATATAGAGGAAAGATTAAAGGAAGATATTAGATAAATTTCTTTGGATTTTGAACACAGCACAGCAAGATTCTAAATTAATAAAATGAACATAGACAATCATAGAAGTTTTACAATTTTCTAGTTTGAGCAGACAATAATTTTTGAAAGCTGTATTTAAGTATCTTTCTGAATTATAAACCTCAATCCATTCACACAAGTACTACTTTATTACTTGTATGGGAAATATTCTGCTGTTTGTTAGAATTTATAAAGGCAAAGACAGGTGGGTCTTTGTGAGTTCTAGATCAGGCTGGTCTATAGAGTGAGTTCAGGTAACAGTCTATCTCTTATTTTGCTTATCTGTATGTAGGGGATATTGATATGATGTAAATGTCACCATTTAATAATTCATGGCACTGTGTTGAGTGCATAATACCAGGAAATCTCTCAGTTCATACTTACTGTTGCCATTATAATTATTCAGTTTATTACCAAAAATGGAGACACTCAAGCATCTCTGTGGCTGTTTGTAGTTTTGTAGCTTCACGGTGTTAATTCACCTTTTTTGATTATACAGAAAACTGGATCCAATATAAAATACATCTTTCACTTATAAAGCTATCATTCAAAATACTATACCAGATAAACAAATAAATATATAAATATGTAAGTAAACAGTTATCAGGTATAGATCAAAAATGACATTCAAGTTTTTCCATATTTGTCAAACTTAATTTGAATTAACTAAAAATCTGGACAGATATTTGTTGAATGATCCACATTACAAGATCTAAATATTTGAAGATCTGATTAATTTTGTGAATTATAAAATAATAGAAAAAAATTCTGTCCCAGAATTGAAGTGAACACAGAGTATGGAGAAAGTATCTGTCATCAGAAACAAAACTATATCAGTTTACAAAGCTTTATGTAATTGGGGTATGCAATATTTGGGTACTAAAGTTCTGTGGTTTTCTCCATCTTATCTGCTCCTAAGTAATAATGAAAAAGATAAGCTGTAATTAGGCCTTTGATGAGTGACTCCATTCATGATCTTTAACCACTTTAAGGGAGATTCAAAAACTGAAGTCATTTAAGAGCTTCTAAATTAGACAAAATATTATAGCGTCAACGGGTCTAAAGTTAATCACAAAATACTTTATCTGCTATGGCATTCAAAAAAAGAGCAACACACTGTAGTTGTAATAATACAACACAGTGAGGTGAAGCCAGCCTTCATCCTATCGCTGGAGAAGTTAAATATTTAGAATTTCAGGACATCTTAACTTAGGTAGTGAGACTGTGTCTCCAAAACACAAGGGTTAGAGACATAGACCAGTGATAAAACATTTGCCTACCTCTATAAAACCTGAGTTCCTTCTTTGATACCCCCAAAGAGGTAATAATTCCTATGAATAAGTTAAGGTCCATTACATTTTAATCTATGGCAAATTAAAAATGTTACATTTATTTGACACAGTTTTACAATAATATACCATAAACTTTGATATCTAAATGGTACTGGGTTAAATGCATAGATACACGAAAATTATATTTTCATTAACTAATTCACCTTCTGAAAGGTCTAGACTTTTGGCATCCATTCTCCAAACCCCACTAAAGGCAGGAGGCTTGAACAATAGCACAGAGACAAAAGTATTTTGTGTGTGCATGAGAAATGCATAACTAACCTGGCAAAGTTATATGCTGCTGACTGAAACAGGATCTGAAAGTTTTCACTTTTTAGATTTTAATCAGCAGGTTGCAGCCAAGAGCCTATGAAAATGGTTCTATCTGTCATACTTCTCTAATTCTGGAGTCCTTAGAGCCCTGTAATTACAGGAGGGTCTGAGGTCCCTCCCTCAGAAAGCTGTGTGGTCCAGGGAAAAGACAACTCGGTAGGAAAACAAGGAGAGAAATTTCCAAAGTACTCAGCTTTTTCAGTATTCTGTTGCAAGATTTCACAAGGAGAGCAACAGAACAAGAAAATTTGAACACAGGGAACTTCCCAGAGACTCATACTCCAACCAAGGACTATTCATGGAGTTAACCTAGAACCCTGACAATGCAGCCACTTCTGATGAGAACTGATAGACTAAGATCAGAAAGAAGGAGAGCAGGACCTCCCCTATCAGTGGACTTGGGGAGGGGCATGCATACAGAAAGGAGGGTGGGACTGGGAGGGGAGGAGGGAGGGGCTTATGGGGGGATACAAAGTTAATAAAGTGTAATTAATAAAAGTTAAATAAAAAATAAAAAAACTTTCCTCTGAAATAAACATATATGTGGTAAAAAAAAAAATACATTTCCTTAGAAGAAAGAAAAACAATTTTGGAATAGAGAGTTCTTCCTTGGTCCCTTGCTCCACACCTGCTTAGCCCAGAAAAACTAACACATCAAGTAACTTGGTAATTTTGTAAGCCAAACAAGTACATTTTTCCAAAGCCCATATCTATATTAAAGAGTGACTAAATAAGATCATGTCTCAAAGTAACAAACTAAGCAAGACTCCGTGTGCATCTCAGTGGTAAAATACTTGTCTTGTGCAAAACTCCAGCCACGGTCCAGATCTCATAGACGTTGAAGACATTATCTCACCATCATTTGGAGTGGATTCACTCATAAAAAAAAACAACAAACAAACAAACAAAAAACCAAAACAGTGCTTGCTTTATTTTATCTGCAGTGGGATAAAAATGTACCCAGTACTTACTGTCCACTGTTTGTTTGGAAGGCTACAAATCATTGTCTCTGTGTAGTCAGGCATTGAGTTATGCTTTGATATTCTGAGTTACCATACTTTCAAAAATTGAAGATACTCTTCACCACCTCCAAATCAAAGAATGATTTCCTTCTCATATCTCCTTTTATCCAGCATTGAGTCATTTTTGAAGGAGCTCATTTCTAAAAAGGCTCTCTAAAATCTATCACGCCCCCGTCACCCCTCTGTCACACTTAAGCACACACACACACATACACACACACACACACACAGAGAGAGAGAGAGAGAGAGAGAGAGAGAGAGAGAGAGAGAGAGAGAGCACCTTGGTAAATCTGAGTCTGGGAGACCAAAATAGATGACTTAACAAAGGACTAAAATTGCCTCCAGTTGATTCATGCTCAGTCAATAGACATATGATCATCCTGACACCCAGAAGTGACGGAAGGACCAGTAAAAGGGTTGTAAATTGGAAATAAAGTGTCATGGACTGACAGGTTTAAAACATGATTGTCTGATATCCCTGTCAAATACATAATAAAGTGAAAATGACCAAAGTATGGCAAAATAGCAAAAGTCTGTTTTTCACATATACAGAGAGGTTGAAGAATAGAGATGGAATTTGCAAGTTGGTCAAATACAAGAATGAAATGTGTTTAGCCTAGTTTTGTGCATCTCATGTTTTCCTGATAGCTGGTGGATTTTCTATAAGGGTGCAGGTCAAGATAGCAAAACCTACACAGAGAACTTGATAGTTTCAATTCTCAAGAGAATCCCAGAGAGTGGCTAATAATTGGATGAACACCATCCAGCATCTGGTAGGAGTTAGGACACTGTCACCATTTGTCAGGATTTTCACTATTAGTGATAGAGAACACCATGAGGTCAGTGACTCAGAGCCTAAAGAATGGCATTAATCTTGGGACCCACAGATAAGAGAGGATTCTTCCTCCCTCAAATTATATATAATTATAGGATATTCCCAGAAAATGTGAGAGAACATCATTGGTCAGCCTGGTAGAAACTTCACATCAGATGTCATAAACCACGAGTCTCTGTTACCCATCATGAACATTCTATTGAAAACATATGAACTTTTATTTGGAGAAATAGCAAGGCCTGTTTTGTATACCATGCTTTATATCTTAATTTCCCATTGAAGGATTTGTTTAAGGTCCTTTATTGCAAAGTGAGTTTCAATTTTTCACTGAATAATCCAAAGCCAGTACTTATTACTTCCTGGTGAGGTTGCCTTAACACATTTGGTGTTGCTAAGATTTAATTATTAATATCTTTTGCTTTTAAACATACTGAGAGGGTCTGGTCTATGACCTGTACCACTAAAAAAAATAAGTGCATTAGCCTGTGCTTATGATTCCAAGCCTGATCTTTGTGAAAATCCTTCTAGGTGGTAGCAAGGTAGTTCAAATTGTCTGGGAAGTTAACAGATACAGTGGTAGCTCGCGATGCTCATTGTTCCTGGACAACCAGAACCAACTTTGTTTCTGAATTTCTAAAGCTATTAATATCATTCTGCTCGGTTGATTTTTTTTTTCTCTCAAAGTGTTTTCAGAGCTTCTAAGGTCCAGAGACTCCACAGAACTAGAAATGCCTAGACTCTCTGTTGCTAATGTCCTTTCCTTGATATTTGCAGATGATTAAATGGTGGTCATACGCATCATCAACTACTGAGGAGGAAAGCTTCTCTTATCCCATATTCTATGCCTTGGTTGCTCTTCCTTGATTACAGGCTAATTAGTGATGTGTGAGATGTCTATGAATTACAAGAAAAAAATATTAAATAAATATAACTGTATGCGAAACACAATTTTCTGTATAGTTCGGGTTAGCTGCAGATTAATAAAGTTCTTCCTGATCAATTTTGAGAAAATTGGGAGCTACACAGGGAATTCCGGCAAGTCAAGCCAGCACGTTTATACCGATATCACTAATGGATTTATGCGCAATCACAATACACTGCTCGTGGTGAACGCCAGACAGTACTGAACATTCACTATGGGATTTCACAACTGGGCCTCCGTATCAAAGCAACAAAGCCTGCATACAAGACAAATAAAACCTCCTCCATAGGTATGTAAGTCTTTATGGGAAGAAAGGGAGCTGGGATGCTGTAAGGCCATCAAAGGCTTTAATAAAACACAAACTTCTGGCAACATGCTAGTCTCCTCTGAGGGCAGGGAAAGTAGGAAAATAGGGTGGCAGGTATTTAAGAAAGGACTTTGCTGAGACAGGTGACTCCCCCATAGAAAAGATAAGACTCCTATGAACTAAACAACTCACAGGAAGCTCCCTTCATCACCATGTCCCAATTTCCAACTCTGCTTTGGTACCAATGGCAACTCCCATCAACCTGTAACAGTGTTATTTTCTGTTTGCCTTTGTCTGTTCAGCACTGAAAAATCCCATTGCCTACCAGGTGGAAAGCTGCAGGACTCTGGACAGTAGATGACTCATACACAATTTATATATTTCTCTGCATGAGTATGACATCTATGAGTTTCTCAGGCTGTAATAATAGCCTGAGGGGGCTCATTCAAGGAGATGACACTAGTATCTAAATTCAACACCACACTTAAAAGAAACAGGTAGGTGGAATGAGGTAAAAGTCTCAGTTTTCCTCATCCTGCCCAATAGGCCATCTTGGATATGCTTCCCTTCCTCTCACAGTCACATCCTCTTAGCTCTATAGATGTTCCTCAATATCATCTGGTACTATTGGTTGCCATGGAGTAAATATTGACTCTCTCACAGCCAGCATCCAAGGATAGATTGCAGCAGTTAAACTGTCATAGCTATGGTTTGCCATTAACAGACATAATGACCAGGCAAGTTAGAGTAATAATCTTTGAAGGATCTGTGATTAAAGCAGAAGACTGCCAACTTGATAGTATTTTTCTTCACCAAGTTTTTTCTCTTTTGAAAACAAAATCATGCTTCTTTAATTTAGTATAAATATTCAATCAGTACTTTCCAAGAATTTATATGGTTGTCATGTGAGTGCCAGCTGACATCTCCTTTAATGACATCGTATCTGACAACAGCTGAAGGCTGTCTCCAATCTCTGGTCTCATACAGTAATTTTCTGTATTAGCTCTCTTGGAATTATAATATTTTACCTGGGTTAAAAGAAATTTATTTTCAAAATGCAGACAGTGAGCTCTTGAACACACTGACCTTGTCTTCACATCTCTCAAATCTTCCACATTATGTGTTTACTGAGGACTAATTGATTGGCTGAAGAATTTGTCCTGGTCTAACACTGTGTCCAGGAATAATATTTCCTAATTACTCATACTTATTTCTCTGAGTGTCATGTTTTGATACAATATATTGCATATTGTAAAAGAAGGATGTGGAGGGAGGGGACAAAGAATCGAAGCCAGATAATTAAAATGATTTAATCCTAAATTGTGTTGCCAGTTAACCACAGCTGTGAGACCAAAGATTTAGCTCTCTCTCAACACTGTAATGGAGTTTCCACTCAACTACATGGAATCTTTCTGGGCTACTTTGGCATATTTTCTCATCTAGAAAGCCATTCCTATATTCAATAGGCACAACTTAATACCTGATGCCCAGACACTGAAACTGAGCAGAGTTCAGATGACATATGGTACTCCATGTTTGTACAGCTGTCCATGGGGGATTTAAATATTGGGTCTGTGATACTTAATTAGCATTGTCAACTTGACTGGATTTTAAATTACTGTGTAAACATATCTCTAGGTGTGTCTATGAAGGTGTTTCCAGAGAAGATTTTTCTGAGAAAGGAAGACCTGTGCTGAATGTGAGTGGCATTATCCCCTGAGCTGGGATTCTACCTCAGTGAAAAGTAATGAGTGAGTGTTGGCATTCATCTCTCTTGGCTTCCTGACTGCAGAATCAGTGCGACCAGCTGCCTTGCTTTCTTGCTATAATTCCTTCCCCACCATGATGGTGGTATTATATTCCTGACAAAACTGTGACACTTAATAAACCTTTTGTTTCCCAAGATTCTTTCTCAGGTATTTTGTTACAGCAAGAAAACCAGAAACTAATAACAGAATCTCATTATCATAATCAGAGAAAAGCAGCCTTGTTAACAATCTGCTTTGTTAAATCTCCATCACAGGTTTAATTCAAATAAGGTGTGTGTGTGTGTGTGTGTGTGTGTGTGTGTGTGTGTGTGTTTGTATGTATGTGGTCTGCTTCTGTGTGTGTATCTGTGTGTGTGCAGTCTGTCTCTGTGTGTCTATGCATGTGTGTGCATCTGCAAGTATGTGTGTGTGTGTGTGTGTATTGTGTGTGAAATTGTTAAGAATAATTAGAAGTATCATGTCCATGGAAAAGTTATGTCACCAGTAAGCGAGTTGTTAAGACACCAGAACTGAAACTGGTTACCACCACAACATCTGTAACACTGACTCAAAATCACAGGCCTGATCCTCCCCTTCACAGGCAGCCTGTGATATTAATAAATCTGCAATATTAATAAAACACTCTCCTTGCTTTGAAAGCTTTTAATCAACAGCAAGAAGCAATTAGGAAGACCCAATTTGAATTTTTCTGACATACTTAATAAAAGAATGGCAGTAACGTGTTCCACAGAAACAGTATAATCACAGCCAATCCCATTTTCTCTTATCTTCTAAAGAGCAGGGTACAATAACTTTGGCCCAGCCTAATAGCTTGAAATGTCCAATATGCATACAGCTCATTTTAGTGCACACTATGTTTGACTCCATTATGCTATAAAACACTTGAAGGCAGGACAATGCCTATCCTACTCAGTCTTGTAATCTAGAATCTGGCACCATGTCTAAAATAAAAGAGAAGGGATTTTTCAACAAAAGTTTAAAAAGTAATGCCCTAACGAAATTGGAGGAGGTTGTCACTCCTTCTGCCATGCATTATCTTAGCTGTGTCTATGTGTCATTCATTTACCTACTGTAGGGTAAATAGCAGGGAAATAAATGTAATTCATCTCTAGCTTGGAGAAACCAACTCCTGACTGGTATTGTGGCATATATACATGGATATATCTATATGTATGTGTGTTACCATTATATATGAAATATAAATGATGAGCTGAACATTAAATATAGCACTTAGTAGACACTTAGCATATAACTCCAAGCATAATTTTATGAATAATTATAAATATTACATGTCTGTCAAAAAGAGACATTCAGGAACTAACATGTAAATACATGTGGCTTCTGAGCAACAGAATCGAAGAGTTAAACTCTCTGAGAGTTCTGCCTCTGAACACAAGGGAAATGGTCCATGGTATGTAATTGTAAGGTTTTCTCTGTGGGTTAGCAGAACTCACAGACTTCTGAACATTCTAAAATACATTTGTCTTTACATTAATTATGTACTTTAAAAACAGAACACATTTTATAACATCAAGTATGCATTTATATTGAGAAAAGGGAGAGAGTCATGTATTCAGATTCATGTGTGAGTGTTTCTTTAAAGGGAGGAACAAGTTTTAATTATTATAGTCTACACTTGATTATCCTTATTTTAAATAGCCCAAAATTACTTTACTACTTCATATAGATAGATAGATAGATAGATAGATAGATAGATAGATAGATAGATAGATATAGATAGATAGATAGATATAGATAATATATATATATATATTATCTAGAGGGATTTGCTGGATAGCTAAATGATATAGATGATAGACATGCATTCCACCCATAAATTCCCATGGTCTGAAATTGAGACCACTTTTATACTGCAGTAAATCTTTTCTTATGCACAATCCAAACCACTAAGGTAGGGAAATAACATAAGTAAATTTTGTGAAACATTTTTATATGATGTTCTCCAATTTTATGCTAAAAGAGATGAAAGTGGTAACTCAAGACACAGACAAGGCTGTTGTGGTCACATGAAAATAGCCCCCAGAATATATCAAGTAACTAGAGCCTTCCTGCGGTTTCTTGACCAATGGTTGTTATCTTTTATTTCTTAAGGATTGCTCAAAGAGCCTCAGGAAAACCATGGGATCTGAATAAATATAATTTTACACGTGTACATAAAGTTGGGCATAGAATGACATGATGTTCACAGGACATAAAAAAAAATCAAACAACAGAACCAAAAATCTGGGCACAGGGGTCTTTTCTGAGACTGATACTCCAACCAAGGACCATTCATGGAGGTAAACTAGAACCCCTGCACAGATGTAGCCCATGGCAGTTCAGTGTCCAAGTGGGTTCCATAGTAATGGGAACAGGGACTGTCTCTGACATGAACTGATTGGCCTGCTCTTTGATCACCTCCATCTAAGGGGGAAGCAGCTTTACCAGGCCACAGAGGAAGATAATGCAGCTACTCCTGATCAGACCTGATAGACTAGGATCAGAAGGAAGGAGAGGAGGACCTCCTCTATCAGTGGACTTGGGGAGGGGCATGGGTGGAGAAAGGGGAGGGAGGGTAGGATTGGGAGGGGAGGAGGGAGAGGTCAATGGGTGATATAAAGTGAATAAAGTGTAATTAATAAAAATTAAAATAAAAATGTTAAGAAAAAAATCAAACAAACAACAACAAAAACTATGTCTAAGAAAAGTCTTCCATCATAATTCACAGGTTTGGGGCTAAAAATGCAGAACCCTAACACCCCACCACCATCCCCAGATAGAAGCTACCTATTTCTGTTCAGTGTCTCAGCTGGTAAAGAGCCAGACCAAGCACAGATATGAGCAGCTGTAGCACTAAGAAGACTGTGCCACTTTAGGAACTGTGGGATGCAGCTAAATGGGTGGCTCTGACTTTTTCTTGGGGGTGGTTTCCTATGATATTTTTTTTTTTTTACAGATCCCAAGAACAATTATTTTTTATTAAATTGTATAAGTGACTTTTCCTCTTGGATGATTTTTTTTTCTATTAACTGAAATAATCTGATTCAACAAAGACAAGAATCTCCTTCATGCTTGCCATATCTGTCACCATATTAGACTCTATGGAATCCATAGAAAGTAATACAAACACACTCTTGGCCCTTAAAGAAATTCACCACTGTTTAAAAGTCTTGAAAATAACTTTAAAATGATAATGTGCATAATGACAATATAACAGACACCTACAGAATATTAAAAAAAATCTTTAGCCTTATGTTTTGTACACATCAGTAGAATATGTAGCAGATCTTAGATAGACAAATTTTAATATCATGTGGAGGCAGTTAGTTTCCATGTTACCATGGGATGAAGCTGGGTATGCTCTGAGAGTTTAGGATAGGTAAGAATTGATTTGAAAGTTCTGAAACTAGGATTAGAAATTGGGGGAAAATTGCAGGAAGAGATGCTTGTCCTCTCTTATGTTCATAGTGGCCAGTACACACACACAGACACACACACACACTACAAGACCAGCTCAATCTTTATATTACCCTCTGTGGTAAGGCACACCTCATTCGAGTTCTTAAAGCAGTGTGAACACTACAGCCAAATTACTAACTTTGGTAGATCAGGCTCCAAAACTGCACCTTCAACCTCTGTGTTACTCTGCTTAGACCACTGTCAATATGCATTTGGAGACAGCATGTTTTTGCCCCTTTATAGACAGAGATCACTCTCGGTGTCCTGTGGCAAAGAGTTTCCCCAAAGAGAGTCAATGCATCTTCCTTCGCATGTGCTCCATAGCATTGTGGACTTCTATCACTATTGAACACTCTTCTTTACTGGTTTCTCAGTCTTAAGGAAGACTAGAAGCCCCTGCCTAGATTTTCTAGAATATTTGTTCTTGGGTACTTTTCCTAAGAACGTTACCACCATGCTGTGATAGGCAAAAGCCAGATGGACCTGACATGTGCAGGTGCCCTGCAGACTGTCCAAGTTGAGCTCACAGCCAATAGCCAGAATCAACTACCAAAGAAGGCAATAGTCAGCCTAATACATCTGGCTCTGTATAGTATCTGATGACTTTACCCTCAACTGCTATCAGGTTACATCCAAATGAGAGCTGACAAAAACTCTTTGCTTAAACAAAATTTTGTCAGGACTGCCTGGATCCTCTTCCTCAGTGGTTTGGCAAGGCCGCATCGCCAGAGGTAAGTGATCAAAGAGCAGGCAACAGAGTTCATAACAGAGGCAGACCCTGCTCCCCTTTTTCAAGAACCCACATGGAAAATGAACTGCCTATCTGCTCATCTGGATAGGGTTCTAGGTCCTCTCCATGCATGGTCTTTGGTTGGTGCATCTGTTTCTGTAAGCGATGGTCAGATGGCAGGGGAGGAGAACTCCCCCTTTGAGTGGACTAGGGGAAAGGAATTGGGAGGATGAGGGAGGAAAGGTGGGACAGGAAGAAGATGAAAGAGGGGCTACAATAGGAATATAAAATAAATAAATTGTAAAAAATTGAAAAGGAAGCAAAAAAATTTGTCATGCTCCTCATCCTTCTCTAAAGCTCATCTATGCACTTATATTAAAAATACAGTTTTAGCAATAATCCCTAGTATGCATGCTTATCAAGGATTTCCCAGCTTTTGTGCCTATGAGCATTTTTTTTTTAATCAAATCAGTTTTATATCTTGTTTCTATCCTCATTTGATGCCTGGTCATCTTAGCCTACTTTCATTAAGAATTTCTCTCATTGATTATAGTTTCTGCTGGTAATTTTCTTATTTTATTTCTCAGGAGTGTTTGGCATTTTCTATCAATTCAATTTATTCTTTGAGAATTTCATGCATGCATACATTTAATGCATTAGGATTGTTCTCATCACACTCTTTCCCCTCTCCCTCCCACCTTGTCAGACCTGCTCTCTGCAAGCCTCTCTTCCACATTTATGCTTGCTTTCCTGTCTTGTTTCCTGACTCACTAGGTTTAACCAAAGTTATTCACATGACCATGGACGTGGACCTATTCCTTGGAGCCAGGTGGGATCATCAGTGTATCTACAACTGTAGGCTTTACTGCTTCAGCATCCACCAGGAGCCAATAGTTCCCTAGAGAGTTGTAGAGACCCAATGACGTCTTCCTCCAACCATGTGACTTGACTGTGGACAGATCAGGCAACTACAGCTGCTAGGAGCTCCTGATTGCAATCCCTGTGTCATGCTCAGAGGACAGCCTTTAGAAGCCATTCATTATCTCCATCCTATTGCTGACAATGTTCCCTGAGCATCAGAAAGGGTGGTATAAGCATACTTCTTAGGACTATTACTCTATAGTCACTTGTCCTCAGAACCTAAACAGTAATGAGTCTCTTCATTACGGAAGAGAGAACCTTCTCTGATCAAGATGGAGAGTAGCATTCATCTATGTGTGTAACATAAATATTTAGAAGGCAGTTTGACACGTCACAATAGCAAAACAGCAGCAAGTGAGGCCCTCCTTTGCCACAATTTTTTTTCTTTTTTTTTTTTTGGCTATGTTTCCAGAAATCTCTATGATTTCTCTCTTGTGAAGTGGGCTTCAATCTCAATCACAAAAGTAGCAGTTGGTTACTCCCATAATAGACATGCCATGTGCATATTTTGCCTGGCAGGTGGTATCATAGCACACAATGATGAGAGATGGATGATATCAGTTATTTTTTTCCCCTCAGTAGCCTGCATACTGCCCTGCAGAACTGCACTCCAAGAAAGAAGGTTCCAGTTCAGTTCTGGCTTGAACTCTCTATGTGATCCATAAACTATGTATGATACCTATAGCAATAGGTTTTACCACTTAATTCTAGTGGGCAACCTAGAACAACAGAAAAGCATATATTGTTTGGGCGTCCTCCAGGGTTTTCTAGACCACCAGTTTATTAGTGAGCTACCATACCCCTGCCACTAGGATTTTTATTTGATCATCCCTGGCTTCTAGGATTAACATTATCTGCATATTTAGCATTCTTCCTTTCATACCATATATTTTAAATATATGTATTTATATATAGGTTTGCTTATTTATTCACTTTACATCCAATTATAGCCTCCTCCATGTTCCCTTCCCTATCCCGCTCTCCTACTCTCCCACCCTCGTTCCCCTATAGCCGCTCCCCTTCTCCTCAGAAAAGTGGAGTCCACACCCCATTACCAACCCACTCCAGCACATCAAGTCGCCTCAGGAGTGAATCCTATTACACTGAGGCCAGGCAAGGTAGCCCCATCTGGAGGAAGTGACCAAAAAGTGAGCAACAGAGTGCAGTTCAGAGATAATCCTAGCTCCACTTACTAGGGAACCCACATGAAGACTATGTTATCAATTGGCAAATATGTGTAGGGGCTCTAGGTCCAGTCCATGCATGGTCTTTAGTTGGTGCTTCAGACATTGTAAGACCACTGGGCCCAGGTTAGTTGACTCTGTTGGTCTTCTTGTGGAATTCTTATCCTTCTATCCTTCCGTCCCCCACCCCCACTCTTCCACTAGACTCCATGAGCTCTACTTAATGTTTGGCTGTCAGTCTCAGCATCTGTTTCGATCAGCTGCTGGGAGGAGCCTTTCAGAGGACAACTACATTAAGCTCTGCAAACATAGCAGCATATCTTTAATAGCTCTGTCCCGTGAGGTGGGCCTAAGGTTGGGCCAGGCACTGGTTGAATATTCCCTCAATCTACGCTCTATCTTTATCCCTCCCCATCATGTAGACAAGATATGTATGGAGTCAAAGGTTATGAGAGGTTTGGTGTTCCCTTCCCTCCAGGAGAATTCCTGTCTGGTTGGAAGGTGGCCTCTTCAGCCTCCATGACCTCCACTATTTGGAGTCTCAGCTAAAGTTGCGCTATATCCTTCCAGGAGCCTTTCTTGTCACGGATCTCCAGCTTGTCTTGGAGATGTCCCGGCCTTCAATTTCCCTTCTCTCTCCAAGCCCTCTAATTAACTTACAGAGTCAAGGTTTTCAATACTTTTCTCTTACTCCCTTAGTTCTATTTAATCCTATTTTCCTCTTCAATCCTATGATTCAATCTTTTCCCTCTTTAAATCTTACCACACCATACATGTATTGATTTTAATGTCGAAATTAACCTACCCAGTGGGTATTGTGTTGTGTTTGTGTATCTATGCATACAGAGATATCCAGAAGGATGGGACACAGCCAAGGACAGCAGTCAGATTAATAAGACACAGCCAGAAACCAAAGCATAACCACAGAGAAATTTGAGAAAGCCAAAAAGGAGATGTGAAGGTTAATCATTGATAGAAGGGAAAATAATTCTATCAGTCAATGGTAGAATTAGTGTATAGATATAATTTATGAATGATGTAAATATTCATGAAAGAAAATTTCAAGAAATAATCAAGACCTCAGTTTCAAGGGATGCTTGGAGAATTGACTAGGAAGATAAATAAGAAACAGCATTAAGGTGGACACCAAAAGTGACAGAGCTGAATAGGATCCTCAGAGAAAAAAGATGGTTAAAGACTATTATTTGGATGCTTGAGGTCACTAGCTAGTAAGCTGCTTGGGGATTTCTTCAAACTCAGTCAGTTTCTAGTTCAAATTGATCCCAGAAGCAGTAAAAGGACTAACTTAGAAGAGAGATTGTATGTGGAATTGTAGCTTCGAAGCTACAATTGTGGGAAATGAGAGGCTGCAGAGATTGGAAAATTAAGGGGCTTGACATCACCAAGAAAGTTGTCAAGGAATTCTGACAATTTGATGCTATCAGTCAGTCAGGAAAGATGTTAGCAGCAGAAAACAGCTTTTCCTGTTCTCACACAATGGTGATTTCTGGTATTTTACACATAACTTGATGATTGACTTTGTGGATTATGGATCAAAAATCTGAGTATAATTGCGGAGGAAATGGTGCAGTTGATAAGCTGCCTGTTGCAGGAGCATGAGGACCTATTTTGAATGGCAAGCATGTCCTGAGTATGGCCTGTTATATACTATATTCCATGTCCAGGATCAAGAGAATACAACTATAAGACAAACTCTCAAGGAGTAAAGACAGGCAGATCCCCAAAGTTCCATGAACAGCCAATGTAGACCATAAGTGAGCCTCAAGGTCATTGACAGACTTTGTAATAATTAATAACTAATAACTAGTAATAACTAATAATAATACTAACAATGTAGGAAAATGATTGAAAAACATAGAACTTAAACCCCAGACTTCTGTCGCATGGATAAACACGAGTACATACCACAAGTAAACAAACCAGAAAAAAAAATAAAACACATTTTGAAAATCTGTTTTTATTTAGTTGGATATCCCTACAGATAAAATGTAAAATCAAAGTATAATAGGAACTTTGTAGGTTTTAATAACTGGGATATGACGTGTGTTGAAAGCATGTCTTCTGCTCTGCTTTTTATACTATTTATCACAATTCTCTCCACAACCAAGCCATTCATCACTATACAAAAAGAAACTGAGGCCCAGTGGTGTGAATGGGTAGAGAAAACTAAAGTTCAGGCTATGATCTTAAAGTTCATAGTTCTTCTAAATTATGACTTTGGTCAACAATTTTAAACTCTGAGGGCCAGGGATTCAGAAATGTTGTTAAGGAGAAAAATCCTCTGGGCAGATTGTAGGCTTAAAGGAGAAAAGGTTTCAGAATTGTCAGTTTCTTACACAGAAACACCAGGAAATAAATGACCTTCAGGGCTTTCAAATTGCAAGGCAAACCCATGTGCCAAGGTTCTGTGTAATTTGGGATATAAGAAGAAAAAGTTGGATTTGTGAAACTCTGTCATGCTGTTAGTTCAGGGCTCGATTTAAAAGAAGATAAAATGGCTGAAATACTCTAACTCAGGTGGGCAAACTATGGCTAAATTCTGTTTATGGCCTTTTATATATGACTTTCTAAGTAAGAATGTCTTTCCGCACTTTTAAATGACTTGAATATATATTAAAAAAACATACATTCAGACTCTATGATAGCACGACATGTGAAAATAATTTGCAGATCAAATTCTAGCATATGAAGTTTATTGGGAGACTGCCACACCTATTTGTGACATAAGACCAGTGGTGGCTTTCATGCTTGTCCCAGATGCATGAAATAAGCTGTGAGGGAGATCACAAATACTCACTGTCTTCTATGTGGAAAAAAATATGTCTGACTGTCTCTCTAAAATTAAAAAAAAAAAAAAAATGGAAAGCCATGACTTTCGAGGCAGGTATTCTTGATTGTTCATAAAGTAGACTGTCAAATTTTAAAGCTCATACAGTGGGGAAAAAAAAAAAAACCCAAAAACAAAACAAACAAACAAACACACAGAAAAGAGTTCCATGTCTTGCCTTGTATCCCCCCTTTCCAATTACCCTCTCACATTATTAACCTTGGTTCCACTCATTCCATAGGATGTAGAACATGATGCTCTCCTGCCTTGAGTCTGTGCACAATGCTGCAGTCCTTTTCGATTACTTTCCTAACCTCCCCTTCCAACTCTGTGTTGTTACTCATTGCTCAATCGCAATAGCTTACAATGGAAATAAGTAGATGAATAGAAATTCATTTTAAGATGTCCTATAAGCACTCTTAACAAAACATTTTATTTATTTATTTTTTTTTTGCGGATTGAAGCACATTACAACTACTAATCATGTCTGATCGACTAACCAATGTAATGTTATTACCACTATTTTTTTTTATTACCACTATTGAACATAGAAATCCAAATTTTATTGTAAAGAAAAATATCCCTAAAAGATGAAGTGAGCTATTTGTATTCATTATTTCCTTGGATTCATTAATCACAATGATTGCCAATTTGTGGAAAAATATCACAAGGCTTAACATCAAATTTACCCCTTTATTTGATACCGACTTTGCTTTTAGAAGTATTGGTAAGAAAATTAGTGAAGAAACTCAGTTCTTACACCCATCTTTTAGTATACCCATCTCTCTCTCTTTCTCTCTCTCTCTCTTACTCACTCACTCATGCACACACACAAGGTGATTCAACATCTAAATGTTTCTTTCCAATCATTCCCGTTCTTTGTGTGTGTGAGAGTGTGTATAAATGTGATTAAAAACGACCCATTTGCAAAGCTTTTTTTTTTTTTTTTTGCACAGTCCCTAGGTGACTCATATTCTTATTGTCATCAATCATGTGTCCATGAGATTCTTTCACTTCTGAGCAGAAATCCAGAGGCATGCCATGCTCTAGGGACCAAAAGTAGGAACCATGTACAAGGCAGGCTGAAAAGTCCTGTACTAGGTAGATTTTTAAGCAATTACATAGATGAAGTCCAAGTAATGATGCTTGAGCAGGTTGGCCTTTCTTGATGACTCTGGAATACTGGAAGTCTGTAGCTCTCTAGGACATACAAAACATTACTGCTCTGAGTCCTCATTATATTTCTTGTATTAACCATATTTACTACTGTAATCCCAAGTGGCTGACACAAGCATTTTCAATAAATTAAATTTATATGAGGTTTTTGGTCATTGCACCCTAAGATTCTAGGATTCATAAAAACATGATAATGTCTTATCATTTGCACACAAGGCATAAATATCTAGACATCCGTGTTTAAATATCTAGTTAAAAAAAATCGTTTCAAATTTCTCAGGCAGCTTTTTTTTTTCTTTAACAAACACTATATAGAAATTTAATACAATGCTCCCAACACTTCTCAGGAAAAGAGGCACCAGCTGCCTTTGACTGGGACAATACAACAACCTCACCTTTTAAAAATGTATAGCTTTTGAAAGAGCAGCTTAATTAACACTGTTGAGCTAAGGTTCACTCACAGGGTAGAGAACTCAGTAGAGGTGGCTTCCATCCAAAATAGGACTGATAAGTTATTAATTAGCTTTCCCTGTTATTTGTCTGAAAGCATTCATTATGTAAATGAGAATAAAGTATACACTAGAGTTACTTAAATTTTAAGAATCCCGATGCATTGAGGCTAGCTAAAAATAGTGATGGAATAAAAGAAAAGTATACTTTCATTTTCTAAAAGAATTTTCATTCATGTTCTGCTTTTTTTTTTTCTACAGTTATTTTCTACATCCAAATGCTAAATGTATGATAAATCACAATGCTGGAGCTCCCTTTGTCATGGATCATTTTTTCCACATTCCCTCCCACTGTCATTTTCTCCTTTGTCTATAAAGGCAAAGAATAAAATTTATTCCACTCAATTTCTTCTAAACCCACTACTATTGTTTTATAAGACCAGAGAGCCAAGGGCAAGACCATCTAGGTTTGGAAGCTACAGTGCCAGAATTAGTCGAAAACTTTGGTGCACCATATCTCTGTAGATGAACCATAAATTTCAGTACTTTCCTTTCTCTGTCTGTTTTCCTTTATTGGCACTCTGTGGCAACAATTGCTGACGCTATCATGTTCTTAATTCTCAAGTAACATTGAGGTTTTAGACTCTTGTTTTTCTTGTCAATGTCAACCTCTCCCTCAGGCATTCTGGTTTCTATTATTAAGATGACCAGTATTTCACAGAAAAGTCCAGACCAAACTATAGACAAATAGATCTAAAATACTGACACCCATGCACAATGTTTGGCTTCACTGATAAAGTTGTAACGTGTGACAGACAGTGATATATTCCAATGGTATTTACAATGATATGTAACATTACTTCTACTGCCCAGTTGCGAATCTCCAGGGTTACAGATTAGTAAGGTCATCTGAATTACAAGGTTAATAATGTATAGTATATCTAGGTTCTCTGATTCCAAATTTAGTGCCCTTCACTTACCATGGTTCTAAAAAACTTAAATGCCAGAAAGACAAACATTTGAGCAGTGAATACTCAACACAAGTCTCTTTCCTTTTTACTTCTTTCCCCTTAACTACAAAGTCACCCAACATGGTAGCTGAAGAAATGTCAAGTTATTTTAGTACAGAGTGATGGACTGTCAAGATAGGATCTTGGAGGATATAGCACAGTTGAAGGTATTTTGTTTTGTTTTTAATATTAGTTATAGTTTATTAACTTTGTATCCCAACTGTATCCCTCTCCCTCATCTCCT
>NW_026596134.1:15514840-15537765 GCF_907164565.1 Psammomys obesus | reverse complement strand
AATACCTTGCTTTCTCTCTCTTTTACACCCATGTAAAATGGACACACACACCCATTGTCCATCTGACATGGAATGATGCAGCAAGGATACTGTCTCAAAAATTGGCATCTTTTTTTAAAATTTTTTATTAATTACACTTTATTCATTTTGTATCCCCCCATAAGCCCCTCCCTCCTCCCCTCCCGATCCCACCCTCCCTCCCCTTTCTGCATGCATGCCACTCTCCAAGTCCACTAATAGGGGAGATTCTCCTCTCCTTTCTGATCTTAGTCTATCAGTTTTCATCAAAAGTGGCTGCATTGTCCTCTACTGTGGCCTGGTAAGGCTGCTCCCCCCTCAGGAGGTGATCAACGAGCAGGCCAATCAGATTATGTCAGAGGCAGTCCCTCTTCCCATTACTATGTAACCCACTTGGACACTGAACTGCCATGGGCTACATCTGTGCAGGGGTTCTAGGTTATCTCCACGAATAGTCCTTGGTTGGAGTATGAGTCTCTGGGAAGTTCCCTGTGTTCAAATTATCTTGTTCTGTTGCTCTCCTTGTGGAGTTCCCGTCCCCTCCAGCTCTTACTATTTCCCACTTCTTACATAAAATTCCATTCACTCTGCCCATCAGTTGGCCATCAGGCTCAGCATCTGCTTTGACGGTCTATACTGCAGAAGCTTTCAGAGGCCCTCTGTGGCAGGTTCCAAGGTTGTTTCCTGTTTTCTTCTGGCTTTCAGAGGCTCTCTGTAGCAGGTTCCGAGGTTGTTTCCTATTTTCTTTTTCTTCTGATGTCCATCCTCTTTGCCTTTCAGGATGGGGATTGAACATTTTAGTTAGGGTCCTCTCTTTTGCTTAGTTTGTTTAGATGTAGAGATTTTAGTGGGTTTATTCTATGTTGTATGTTTATATGAGTGAGTATATACCATGCGTGTCTTTTTGCTTCTGGGACAACTCACTCAGGATGATCCTTTCCAGATCCCACCATTTACCTGCAAATTTCATGATTTCCTTATTTTTCATTGCTGAGTAATACTCCATTGTTTATCTTGGACTTTCCAGCCTTTAGATCTGTGAAGAAATTCCTCCTTGTGAAATATTCAGTAATACTAGAACAGCACATAATGCACTGAGATGACCCTTGAATTAAGAAATAAGGTCTCTCTTCTTCTAAAGGCATATCTTTTGCCTATACTATATTGCCTATACTAAATTGCCTATACTAGATTGGCCTAGACTAGGCTTAGAAAGGGTTGTGTAGCTATTTCTTCTTAAGGAAACATTTTTTCACCTGGAGAAAGGATGGAAACTCATAAGGACCAGGAAGCAAATAAAATGTTCAAATCTCAGGAAGGTTATAAAAGTTTACAAAGGTCCTTCTCATGTTTGCAGACATTTGCGGGATAGCCTGTTCCCTGCAGAGCTGCCTACGGGTTATATAGGGAGTTCCAGGGATGGAGCTGTCCTGAGTCTTTGCTGATGCTGAGGTGGGCTTAAGAATGACTCAGTTAGAAGCTGGAAGCAACGCAGATATCCCTCAGTTGAGGAATGGATACAGAAATTGTGATACATTTACACAATGGAATACTACTCAGCAATTAAAAACTAGGGAATCCTAAAATCAGTAGGTAAATGGTGGGAACTGGAAAAGATCATCCTGAGTGAGGTATCCCAGAAGAAGAAAGACACACATGGTATATATTCACTTATAAGTGGACATTAGATATATAATATAGAATAATCATACTAAAATCTGTACACCTAAGGAAACTAAGCAAGAAGGAGTACCCTGGGTAAGATGCTTAATCTTCATTAAGAAAGGCAAGTGGGATGGACATCAGAAGAAGGAGAAAAAAGGGAACAGGACAGGAGCCTACCACAGAGGGTTTCTGAAAGACTCTCCCCAGCAGGGTATCAAAACATTTGCTGAAATTCATAGCCAAACTTTGGGCAGAGTGCAGGGAATCTTATAAAAGAAGGAGGAGATAGAAGGACCTGGAGGGGACAGGAGCTCCATAAAGAGAGCATCAGAATCAAAAAATCTGGACACAGGGGTCTTTTCTGAGACTGATAATCCAGCCAAGGACCATGCATGGAGATAACTTAGAATCCCTGCACAGATGTAGCCCATGGCAGCTCAGTGTCCAAGAGGGTTACCCAATAATAGGAACAGGGACTGTCTCTGACATGAACTCATGGGCTGGCTCTTTGATCATCTCTACCTGAGGGAGGAGCAGCCTTATCAAGCCACAGAAAGAAGACAATGAAACTAGTCCTGATGAGACCTGATAGACTAGGGTTAGATGGAAGGGGAGGAGAACCTCCCCTATCATTGGACTGGGGGAGGGGCATAGGAGAAAAAGATGGAGGGTGGGATTGTGAGGGCATGGGGAGGGGCTACAGCTGGAATACAAAGTGAATAAACTGTAATTAATAAAAATTAATTAAAAAAAGAATGACGCAGCTGCTTTCAGCCATCCACACTCCCATATGTAAACACCTATCTGTATTCCTATAAGCAATTCTAATAATCTCATCAGCTCAGTAAAAAGCATGGGTGGAATAGTTTCTTGGACTTGTCATAAGTGCCTTACCCAGGGTAAACAGATGTTTGATCATGTCTTTCAAGATAAAGTCATACAATAGAAAGTTTGTGTTAATCTATGAGATGACGTAGTTCCTAGGTCTAACTAATTAGACAAAGAATGAGCTATAATCCTGGAGCAGTGAAATCAGAGTCTCGTAAACTAACCTACATCCACAGTGACTGTAAACACACCTATCTTCCTTCACAAGACCTAGATTATGTGAAGCTGAGAGACTAAACAACTTTAAAAAGTTTGAGCTAACAAGGACCAGGGCATGGCAACAAAAACCCATGTGGACAGTTGAGATAAGAAAAAGTTCCTTAAAATGACATATGAAAATACAGGAAATCAGTTTACAGGAGAACGCAATTGGAACACAGAAGAGTACAAAGTCTGTGAGTAAACAAAGTCTCTTGAAAAGCCTGTTTCCTCCCTGTGTCTTTGTGTCCATAAATCACTGCTTTTATGGCAACTTGAATGATAATATTCTTTATAGCTATTGCTAACAAATCCACAGGCTAAGTGTACTATTGGTTATGTTTGTATAAGCTATGTAAGAGATGCATCACACTCATGTGTTTGAACAAAATTTTAATGTCACTTTTTTCTTTTCTTTTCTTTTTTTTTTTTTTTGCCTGAGGATTCTAACAAATAAAGCTGGAAAGAATCCCAGTTAATATTGAAGTGCTTAGGTCAACCACAGAAAACAATATTTTTCTGAATGGCAGTTTATTAAGTAAGCATGTCTAATGAATTACTTGTGAATTATATATATATATATATATATATATATATATATATATATATATACACACATGTACATATATATCCTATGGAAGCTCAGAAGTATAAACAGTATTTTAAAATGAAGTTAAAATATCAACCACATGACTTTGTGATCTTTCATGGTGTCCTGAATTTTTGGATAAGTTAAAGATCTACCACAGCAAGGCAAGATGGAAAACAATCTTTTGTAAGGGGATAAGGAATACGTTTTGCTTGGTGATGCTGATTCTGCAGCATCTATTGTGTGAAGGTGACAGAAAAAAAATAGACACCAAAGACATTAATCCAAAAAAAAAAAAATCTGTCAAGATGGAGGGACACAACCAACAATTTTTCCATCAAACCACAATCCATAATCAGGAGAAAAGAGAGATACTTTGCTCTGTGATTCCCTTGATATACAATTTAATGAGATGCCAACTGCTAAGTACTGGAGCCAAAGAAGACAAAGGGCCTATTTTTTCTCCCTTTGTAACAAAGGCATTTATGAATGAACTATTTTCATCTATTCAAATTTTTATTAGTCAGATTAAGATTTGACATTAATGACTTTAAAGTCCGGTCATTAAAATTCCTAAAAGTTTAAAATTTTAAATTGAAATAAAAAAGTAAATGTGATCAATAATATTTATACAACTTATCTTAGAAACAACATGGCATGCCCCTTGGAAAAACATTTTAAAGATTTATTTTTACTTTGTATTAAAATTTAAATAGATATCAAACCAACAGAGACAAGTTTTATGTAAACTTCAGAATGGCATATGCTTTTGTGTACACATGTTTTAAATTTCCTGTTGAGGGTTTTAAAAGGAAGTATGGAGAAGAATGGAATGAAAAAGCTGTCCTTGGCTTTTAGATTTTAAATCTACTCAAAGATAGGTTTTAGTGCAGTGGGTAGTGTTTACATGAATTGTTTTTCTTTTCTTTTCTTCCTATTCCAGTTATTAACCAAATTAGAGTTATTACCCTAGAACAGAGGTCCTAGAATCAGGCCCTGGGGGAACTTATGGGCAGCAGCTTTTGTGTTTGAATTTGTGCTGCTCTGTTCAATGAAAGCCATTCACACTTTCAGTAACTTCCTTTGTTTCCATCAATTTTTTAGGGGAACAAAAACTGAGGGATTAATATGCTATATTCTTGAAGGTAGCTTAGAAATGCAACTTGAGTGGTTAAAAAATGAAAGCAGACTTGATGGACTTTCTATTCAGGGCTTTTAAGTGTTCAGCCTGGTGACAATTGTTAGCAGGTATTGCTGGGAAATCAGTGCAAGTCACCATCTACAGTTCCTCACACATCCTCTGATACTAAGAACAAAGGTCTGTGTGCTTTCTGCATCTCAGACTAAATTAAGCCTCTTCAATCAAAACATTAGTCATTTCTCACTGGGCGAAAGTGGTTTCTTTTCTTTTTCTTTTTCTTTTTTTTTTCTTTTTTTTTCTTTTTTTTTATACCAGTCACTGTCTTTTCATTGAATATTCATCCTAGGAGTCCAATCAATGCGGAGCCTTCTAGAGGATCCAATATTGGTAAGACTTATTTCCTGCTTGCAGGCCCTTGTTTTCAGTAAACATCAGGTACAATACACAGGAAATGAACCAGAGGGAGAAAAGAGTGAGGATTGGACACATTGTGATATTGACTTAAATGGTAAAGTAACTTCCCTTCTGAGGATCTATCAATTCAGTAACACCTTTATGACTGAGTGTGGGGCATGAAGACAGTGAAAGGCATGTGGATTCTACCCTCAATGTTGATGCTCATAGAGAATCTGAGATCATTTGTGATCTTTTTTTTTTATTAATTACACTTTATTCATTTTGTATCCCCCCATAAGTCCCTCCCTCCTCCCCTCCCGATCCCACCTTCCCTCCCCTTTCTGCATGCATGCCACTCCCCAAGTCCACTGATAGGGGAGGTTCTCCTCTTCTTTCTGATCTTAGTCTATCAGTTCTCATCAAAAGTGGCTGCATTGTCCTCTACTGTGGCCTGGTAAGGCTGCTCCCCCCTCAGGGGGAAGTGATCAACGAGCAGGCCAATCAGATTATGTCAGAGGCAGTCCCTCTTCCCATTACTATGTAAACCACTTAGACACTGAACTGCCATGGGCTACACCTTTGCAGGGGTTCCAGGTCATCTCCACAAATAGTCCTTGGTTGGAGTATGATTTTCTGGGAAGTTCCCTGTGTTCAAATTATCTTGTTCTGTTGCTCTCCTTGTGGTGATCTTTAAATTGAAAAAGAAACAGGAAAAAGAAATCTTATTCCATAGTTCCTAATGTTAGTTGGTGTTAGCTGGTTTTCTTTTATAACTGGCTCCAGCACTACTTGATATTTAATGTCACGATTATGTTGAAGGTAAATAAGCTACATCTTGAAACACTTTCTTACTGCCCATGCTCAGGTCTTAAGGTTCACGAACTGCAATAATTGTGTGTGAACTCTTTTCTTTGTTTTGTAGTATTTCATTGGCATTTCTTCACAAGGTAATGCACAATGGCTATTCAAACATCTTTTCATAATGTAACTGTGCTATCTTTACCTGTCAGAAAAGGACAATTTCATCTCTCTAGTGTTTTGTGTAAAGTCCTGAACTTGGGTAAATAAGCATCATTTGTTTTATAAAATGTACAAAGGCAATATAGGCATATTTTCTCAATTGGTTTATTGTGAATATTATGGAATTTATACTTCCTAGACTCTTTAAAATAGCACATAACATCACTTTAAAAATTTTTATCCATGTATTTGTTTCCCAGAGCATTAAAATCAGAGTTCTTAACTGAGAGCAAATCTAAACTTACTCTGCTGTACCACTAAGCTGCTTTCTGGACTTCAATAACTCACATAAAATCTGAAGTTCTTCTTTTACCATGACAGTAATAGAGAAAAATGGTATGAATTGAAACAGAACTGAAAAAAAAAATCCTAAGAAAATAAGCTTTGAGAATCTGTATGGGCAAAAATAATGCACATATCTAGAAGCCATAATGCACTGGGAGAAATAAGAAATGTGAAAACATGGACATCACCATCCCACTTAAAGAATTTAACAGCTGAATGCAGACTTGCATACACACATGACAGCATACATGCATAGCATGGCAGTACCACATTCACTTTTTCTACATCTGCAAATGTGTAAAAACATCCATGTACATAGAGATAAATGATAATAGCATGAAAGGATGACAGTGAAGTTCTGAGAAAAATACATAAAAACGAAAAGAAGTTGAACTTAAGATGGCCTGCAATGCTACTTTTACACAAAAAGCAACTTTAAAAAAAGGCAACTTTCACATCTAACAATCATAAGAAGAAAGAATGTGTAGTGAAATGTAGGTAGAGTTATCTAGCCTTTTGTTCTAAGAATTAGACCTCTAAATCGGGCTTCGGGAACTCGATGGAATCTCAGAAGGAAGCAAGAAAATGTCTTGTCTCTATTCACCATGGCTGTAGACTGTTCTCCCATTTAATGAGGTACTGGTTTGAGGAGAAAGCACTGCCTTATTTAGCACTGTAGAAACTGAAGGAAGAGAAGCCTGAAAACCTTGTGAAAATGTGGCAGGAACAACTCTTTGGCTCAGAGGAAAGCTCTGTTCAGAGCTTTATGGGCTCCAGGGCTTTCGGGAAGCTATTTATTTCTGTTTTATAAGCCTTGGTTTCCTTATCTGTTAGTGGAGATAACAGCGCTTTGCAGGGTTGTTACAATGAGATACTTTATCCATTTAATTCAATAAATATTTACTGAGTATCATATCATACCATTCCTTAGGGCTGGAATACAGTAGTAAAGAAATTGAATTACAATTAAAAAAAAATGTGTCTCCCTTTTACGGCTTACAGCTGGGAGAAGAAACTACGTAAATTAAGCAAAAGGTACTTGATATAGACGGAAGAAATCTGGGAAAAACAGAAACAGGAAGTTCCCAACAGTGGGACAATTTCACTTTAAGTAGGGATGTTTAGGGGGAAAAAAAAATGCAACGGGTTTTAAACAAAGACTTTGAAAAGTGAGTTGGTATTCTGGACAGATAAAGCTAGACAGATATCTGAGAGAAAAACTCAAAACGTTGGTGCCAGAGATAGTAGCTAGCCTGCCATGTGGAGGAAGAACAAGGGCCCAGTGCATTGCAGAGCAGCGAGAAAAAGGTTATCACTCTGCTCATGGCTCCCATCTCAAAGGTTGCGGGACACCTTTGCGATGATGACTTCGATCTCCACTCTGAGCAAAAAATGCTCCTGAAAACACCTGGGCAAAGAAGAGACAGGATTGCACTTACCTTTCTGTGTGGACGTAGATCAAACTATCGCAAAGGTGGAAGGAAGAAACAAGAAGCAGCGACTAGCGGTAGCTTAACCAGGGTTGTAGAGCTGAGACTGAAGCAGGAGCCTTTTCGGGATCCGCTTCTGATCGACTGACACTTGTGGGCGCAGATGGTGAAAACTGACAGCTGCACCAATGTGCACAGCACACCGGAACTCCCTACAAGGCACCTACTAAGCACAGAGTGCTGGTTTCTGTGTGGAGATAGCTTCTTCACTCACTGACTCTAAAATCGGCCCTGACAGGAATCGGTTTCTCTTGACAGGTGTGCTTCATAATTATAGTTGTCCTGTGCATCAGTTTCACCAAAAAAAAAAAAAAAAAAAAAAAAAAAAAACACTAAAAGAAGGCACACATTTTCATTTTCAGAACTTGGGGCATTTGTGGGGAAACGCAATTAAACTAGGAAAAATGTTTATGAGAATCTCTAGATGAAGACGGCATTTCAGTTCTAAGAAAGAGAACACAGACATCCAGGACTATGATGACTAAGGGCGGCAAGTGTGAAAGCGCATGTGGAAAGGGCAGAGGCTGGTCTTCTTCCAGTGAAAGTAAAGCCCCGTGTGCCAGAGTATGTCTGTGAAGGTGTTTGATCTCCTTTACACAAAGAATTAGTGGGAAATATACCAATTGTAACAGAAGCAAAAGAAAAAAAAATCTATGTCAATTCTTTTCCTACTACTCTGTGTTTAGATTACCTTTGTATTTGTACATCAATGCAGACAGAGGCAATTATTTAAAAAAAAAGTAAAGTGGAAAGTGCCTGCCACAGATTGTCTTTCAATTTTATTTAAAAAGTTGGTTTATTCGGGCTGGAGAGATGGCTCAGTGGTCAAGAGCACTGACTGCTCTTCCAGAGGTCCTGAGTTCAATTCCTAGCAACCACATGGTGGCTCACAACCATCCATACTGGAATCTGATGCCCTCTTCTGGCATGCAGGAGTACAAGCAGGTAGAGCATTCATATATATTAAATAAATAAATATTTTTAAAGTTGATTTATTTATTTAAAAAGTAATCATATGAACTTGAAGAGTCAGAGAAGGAGAGAAGAATTGACTTAGATTTTTTTCCTTGGATATTGAGTCTTCAAACAGCAAGTATCTAAGGATTTGACTTAAGGTTTCTAATATTATTAACTGAATGGGCATTACATTGAGTCCAAAAGAATATATTTTTCTACATAATGACAATTAAGAATATGTTTTTTGTAACTTTAATTTCTTACCAATGACTTAGACATAGATATCCACCAAATAAAGAAATCCACCCCCCCCCCAAATTAGCTGCTTTTCATAAAATCGGGGATCTAGGGAGAAAGTTGCTTCTCCAATTTTAAGCTCAGTGTTTGGGATGTGAAAATCAAAACGCTGCCTGTTCAGATAAGGTTTCAGTGAAGACACTAACATTTGATTTCTTTTAAATTTATCCTATCCCTCTGGAGTATGAGGTTGATACTGAGAATAAGGCATAGTGATCATTGATGCCGATAGAGTTGTTGGGTAAACATGAAGATGGATAGAAAATAGTATTTTTCAGTAATTATTAAAGGCAAAAAAATAACGATCATTTGGCTTGGGACCAGCTAGATCATTATGGACATCCCTGTTATGTATGAAGGATAATTAAAGGGTGACAAATGGGCTCATAGTCTGAAAGAAATACCTATATAGGTAAGGAAGAGGCAAACATAACACAAATACTTAAAGTTATCTGACAGCTCAATGTGGACAAACGAAATGAAATCACGTGTTTGAAGAGACTCCATCCAGGAGACATCATCTTTTAAGAAAGAAAATATGAGATGCTCTTGTTTCTGAACAGATCAGAAAAGGTCCTTGGCGACAATTTGCTACACATCATTAATGAAAGAGAAACAAGGGGGAAAAAAACAAATCAATGCAGTTAACAAGTTTTAATGGCTCAATTGTGTGTTCAGATCACCAAACCCTGAACATTTGAGAAAGCCCAAA
This sequence comes from Psammomys obesus, assembly GCF_907164565.1. NCBI lineage: Eukaryota > Metazoa > Chordata > Mammalia > Rodentia > Muridae > Psammomys > Psammomys obesus. Next base: position 15,528,109 of record NW_026596134.1, on the reverse strand, counting down.
ACAAAAGATGGCTTTTAAATAAAAATTCCAATAGTAAAAGCCTTGGAAACTCTGGTTAGCGTGTGGATGGAGAGGATTTGTCCTGATCTTTCTCAGGCTTGGCTTTGATAAATCTGCATGCAGAAAATGAGCCTCACAAAATTTGCCAAATGAAGGCATTTTAGAATACATAATTTCTTTTCTTTCCCTTTCTTTACTTACTTTGCCATCTTCAATCAAAGTAGCCTTGTTCAACTCGGGGAATGTTTGGTAGCCATAAGATACCAAAAAGTAAAAGTATGACAAAGATAAATGGTTCTTGACTTCCAAAATCCTCCTCCCACCCCACAAAAAAAAAAAAAGAAAAATATCTAATTCAACAAGTAATAATAATAGTAATAGTAATAGCCAACAAGTAATAGTAATAGCAAGAGACTTTTCAGAATTATTGTCACAAGTGGTAGATGTATCTTGTGAGTGGAGACTAGCAGTGGTCTTAAAGAGTCTACAATGGTATGGGGAAAGTTCTCTATTGCAGTCATTTCACTGAACATTTCAGTGGAAATGAGGCTGACAAGCCTCCAAAGAAGTTATCCAGCTAGGATCATGTAGTGACCAAGAAGAGAGGACTAGGCAGGGGATAAGAATATATCTGAGAATTAGTTCCTTCAAAGATTTGGAGTATTACGAGAAATGTTTTAAAACTATAGTGATCTTTGATCTCACTTAGATTATTTTTTTTTGTTCACAGAAATAGAAGTAACAATGCAAAATATTAAGACATAAAAGTGAATGAGGAGCTCAAGAGATAGATTAGTAATTAAGAGGACTTGTTTACTGCCCTAGCAGAGTATCTAGCTTTGATTCCCAGCACCCATGTAGCAGCTTGTGACCACCTGTTTCAGGGGATACATTGCTCTCTTCTGGCCTCTTCTTTCTCTTGCACATAAACTCAAGTGGGCATACAAATATGCGCATACACATAAAAAACAAGCAAACAAACAAACAAATAAATAAATAAATCAACATTTAAAAGTAAAGAAAAATTGGAAAAGTAAATAACTGAAGTGTTTCTCATTATGCAGTACAATTGGATAAAGCCTGCTATAGTAGGGTAAATTTGATTCTTTTCTATTGTTGAGAAAATTGTTTTTTTATACAATACACCCTGTTCACAATTTTTCCTCCTCCAACTCCTCTCAGAATCTCTCAACTTCCCTACTCACTTATGGCATCTTTTTGCTTCTTCTCCCTATTTAAAAACAAGTAAAACACAATATAACAAAAAGAAAAAAAAAACACAAGTAATACACAAAAAGCTCACACAGAAATACAAAATTAGAAAGCAAAATATAGAAACAAAATACCAATAAAATTTTAAAAAAGGTGCTCAAATAAAGCTATATGAGACAATGTATCTACAAAATAACACTGACTTTGTTTTGTATTGTCAATGTAATCTTGAACATGAGGACCATCTTCATTAGGGATAGGAACCTGTGTCCATATCCTCTTTTATTTCCGAATCCCTTCTGGCTTGAATCTGTGAAAGGGCTATGCATACTGCATAGTCTCCATCAATTCATTTGTGCATCACTCCTGTTGTGTCTGGAGGACATTAATTTGAGTCACCCATTACCTCTGGCTCTGACAATCTGTTCTTTGCAGGAACTACAGGATGTAACACTTTCAAAATGTTTTCACCTAAAAAAAAACCTTTCCACAACATATGCAACAAGGACCATTAAAAATATATTTGAAAAAAATGAGGAAACTAGGTTAATCAAAAATTCTTTAGTGTAATTACACACTTAGACTTGCACCTGACATACACCCATATCTAAGGAAAGCAATAGGGGTAGAGACACTCTGTGCCAACCTAAGAATGTTGTGCACACGCTTCTGGAATAATAAGTGGAAAACTAAGAAACTACCGGAAGCAGGATAAAAAAAAAAAAACAAAAACAAAAACAAAAAAAACCTATTGTTCCAAAATCCCCAGTGATTGTAGTCATCTAAAATCATCTGTTATGGAGGATTGTGGGAATCTATTGAGGAACAGCAAATAACGGCTTGAGTCTAGGAGTAGCTTTAATGCAAGCAAGGAAAATATATAGTGAATATATACATGAATAATAGTGAACATGTCATGTATGAACATGTCATGTACTTGTCTCACATATACCAGAAGAATGTAAATCAAGAGAGTTTATTTAGCAGCTTCAAATTTTTATTCAAAATATTACCAGTTATTGTATGAATACACAGAAAATTGAAGAAAAAATTTTCTAAGAAATAACTAACCCAGAAACTAATCTCAGTTCACTCTTCCGCCATGTCATCTTTCCCACTGACATCACTACTCATGATAGGGTCTGGAGTTAATTAGCTAGCTGAAAGAGATAAAACTCAAAGATACAAGGGGAATCTAGATTTGATGAATACCACCATTTCTACTTTGTCAGAGAAAATACATTTCTGTTTTGTTATCTACATTTGGTTCTCATTTGTTCTTTATTAATATTCAGTAAATATTTGGGGAATTTCCAGAGAAAATGAGCTTTATCAGTAGGCCATCAAGTTGAGGGAGTTTTTGGTTCACATAAATGCACTGATATAGAAGATTGGTGTTTGGCTGCAGTGGTTAAGAGTGCTGGCTTATTTAGTAGCTTCAGTTTTTTTCTTCAAAAGAAACAGCATGAGTTAATATAAGCACGCACAGGAAATAGAAGCTAGAAAATCCCTGGTTCAATTCCCAGTACCCACATGATTGTTCACAACCATATGTAACTACTGTTCTTGGGGACTCAAGGCCCTTTGCTGGCCTATGTATGCACAAAGAGTACATGTGATACACAGAAATATAAGGCAAATAGACATAGTCATAAAGCAAAAATAAATCATAAAAGAAAAAATGATATTATCCCTTTATGAACTCATTTATGGCTTCTGATTAAACTGGCAGAGGTCAGTGAAGTTGGAAAAAACCCTATTAGCAATATATATCAGTGACAAAATCAGCAATCTTTTCTCTTCTTGTTAATTGCCCTTGTTGAATCTTACCTTTATAATTAATTACTCAGGGTGAATTCTTTGCATCTTCAGTAGTTAACAAAATAAAGTAACAATGCACTTTACATTTTGACTTGGTATCAACTGGAAAGTTATGAAGAATTATTTGTCACTCTGCCAAACTTCAGATTGCTAATAAAATTGCCAAGTTCTTTTTTAGATAAGATCTACAATAAAGGAAAACTGACAATTTATAGCTGGCAATAATTGATGGGTTTTTCTGACATTTGTATGCCATCATAGTTAATGATAACAGTGTAACACTCTACCTCTCTTTTCAAAGGAACAAATGCAAAAGAATCATGGCTATGACTTTGTCCTAGTCAGCTTTTTGCTCTGACCACTGCCATGGTTGTGCATACGGAGTTCCGAGTACTTGTAGAAGGTCACTATTTCCCAAGTACCTTGAGCATGTGCAACAGTTGTATTTCTCCTGAGAAGCTGAAACGTGAAAAGGTTGAAAAGCTATATTCCCCTTTTGGAATACCTTGTATAGAGCTTTGGAAGTATAAAACTGAAACTCAGATAAAACATAAACTAAATGTGTGTTCTGACAGTTTTGTTTTGTGACTTGGTTTAGCTTTTTGTTTGGGATTTTGTTTTTTTCTTTATTTTCAGTTTTTAATTTTAAAATTTATTCTTTGATCTATATCTAAATTTATGATATATAGATATGACATAGATATAAATATTTGCCTCTATTACATTCTTGTATCCTTCCTCATTTTGCTTTTTTGTTTATGTTGTTTTGATTTTGTGTGTGTATGTGTAAACAGGCTTTTGCAGCTGAGTTAATGGTTGTTTAGGCTAGCTGAAACTCACAGCATAAATAAAGCTGCTCTTGAATTCTTCATCCTCCTTTCTTCACCTCCTATGATCTGGGATTACTTGTGTGCTAACACACCATCTTTTCTAAGAATTTTGAATACTAGAAGTATACTCACTAGAAATATATTTCTCTCTGTTGATTGCTGTAATTTTAAAAAATGATATGGATGAGTGGATTTTGGGCTATATCACAACCATCAACCTGGGATAATATGAACTATGTAAGTATATTCTAGGTAGCGAATATCTGAGTGCTCTCCAAATGACTTAAGATAAGTCATTATTCATTAAGACTTTTTCATTAAGATAAGACTTTCTTGGTAAAGAAAAGCTTGACTCTGTGTTTTTTTTAATTTTTTATTAATTACACTTTATTCATTTTGTATCCCCCCATAAGCCCCTCCCTCCTCCCCTCCCGATCCCACCCTCCCTCCCCTTTCTGCATGCATGCCACTCCCCAAGTCCACTGATAGGGGAGGTTCTCCTCTCCTTTCTGATCTTAGTCTATCAGTTCTCATCAAAATTGGCTGCATTGTCCTTTACAGGTGGCCTGGTAAGGCTGCTCCCCCCTCAGGGGGAGGTGATCAAAGAGCAGGCCAATCAGATTATGTCAGAGGCAGTCCCTCTTCCCATTACTATGTAACCCACTTGGACACTGAACTGCCATGGGCTACATCTGTGCAGGGGTTCTAGGTTATCTCCAGGAATAGTCCTTGGTTGGAGTATGAGTCTCTGGGAAGTTCCCTGTGTTCAAATTATCTTGTTCTGTTGCTCTCCTTGTGGAGTTCCCGTCCCCTCCAGCACTTACTATTTCCCACTTCTTACATAAAATTCCATTCACTCTGTGTTTTAAATTGTCCAAAATTCATTTGATGCTCTGCGACAATACAATTTTAAGTTACAATCTTGTTTCCTCTGGATTTGTTTCAGACAAAGCAAAGGTGTTTTATGACTAAGTGTAAAGATCAACTTTCAGTGGATTTAATGAAGCTAATAAGAGAAGTAAAAATTTACTCACCTTGTATACCCTAGAAGAATTAAATTAGAATTAAGGCACATTAAGACAATACAACCATGTTAAATATGAATATTTAGAATTTTAGAAATAAACATACAGACTTGTTTGTGTCTATATTTGAGTGATGACATTATTTCTTATATTAAATGTATGTGTGATATAGGTGTATGATGTGCATATATATATATATATATATATATATATATATATATATATACATATACACATTTTTGCATGTGTGTGTGTGTAAACTAGACAACAGCTTCAGGTATCTTCTTCTATCGCTCTCCACTTTATTACTCTGAGGCAGGATCTCTCCCTGAATCTGCAGCTTGTGTTTTGTAGATAGGCTGGCAGGAAGCACACTCCAAAGAACCTCCAATCGCTGCCCTGTTGAGCTCTGGGAATACAGGCACATGTAAGACAGTGTGCCCCTGTGACATGGGTTTGGAAATTGCTAAGCAAGTGTTCTTAACCAGTAGTAATTTCCCCAGCCTACGCTTTATATTTTTAATATCATGGTTCACCTACAAATTGCATTTAGGATTAAACTAGAATAAATACAACTTTTTTTTTTTTTTACCAATATACTTGGTAGAAAGCTGGTATATTTTCTGCATTTTTTTTTAATTTGCTCTATTTTGTTAAAGTTAAACATGCCATTAAAAATACTTATGCATGAGTTATTACTCTTGTGTACTTATTATCATATGATAGCCAATATAACTAGAAGGAACTTTTAAAGTTCATGGAAGTTAAAGCAGTAATAATAACAAGAACATGATCTAGGATCTACAGTTTGAAGCTCCAATGAACTAAATTTACTTTTTTAATTTTATAATTTTTTTTCTAAAAGTATAAATCACACCCATACATATATATGTGTACTTATACATAGATACATGGTCTCTGAATCCATAATCTTCATCTCTTTGCCTGCACATTCATTTTGGCAAGCTACATGAAAGCTTTCCCACATACATCTGGACATGCTCAGGGCTCATCATGTTGGAGCTGAGAGCTGGAGATGGAATCTGCCCTGCTGTCTTTGGCTTTTGACATTTGTATCTGTGCCATTGCTTTAAATGGAGAGCATTTGAAAACAGTTTGCAGAGTGGCACTTGAGATCTAAAACACACTGACACCACTCAGTATACATGAAAAGGAAATGTTTCATTGCTGGCTGGTGGCTAACATGCCAAGAGTTTTAGACATTAAAGATAATGATGCCAAGTGTACAGAGAACAGAGATTGGTGGAGTCATGGTAAACTTGGTATGGGCAGGGTATTTGGATTTTAGATGTTAAAAACAATGAGAGCTTGAAGGTCCAAGTTATATTCTCTGAGAATTACAAAGCAACATCTATCCTTGATGGTCTGTAAAAGCCTCAGAAAGAAGCTTGCCAGGAAGGAGATGTGCAGGGATTTCCTTACTCACAATGTAGAAGACATCTGCCGATTTCTTGCAGAAACAGTAATTAGGAGTTGCCCACATCTTAACATTAATCGTGACACCACCATCCTTTTCCCATTCTCATCTGTAAAGCATGATTGATGAGAGCAAAAAGTGGAGGGGGGTAGGGGGAGAGGAACAGAGGGGAATAGCTTGAGAAAATGCTATCTTTAAGGTAAGAGCAGTGATGTTATCTGTTTTAAAAATGATGAAATCCCGATTCTGAATAAAGACAAATTATGAGCAGAACCATTCCTCAAAGAAAAGAAATGGAACAGAAAGCACGTAACATTTTTAGGATAAAATGCTGATCCTTCTCTCATCTTATCTCTTCAAATGAGATAGTACACCATCTGCTCTCCAAGCCGTTATTTTCTATCAAGCTGGGTTTCTGCTTGGTGTCCTCCCTCCACTTCTCTGAGTTTTCAGATTGGCTTTCTTCCTGTGAGTCACATCCTTTCTCTAAATGTTTCCATATTTCACCCCCCCCCACACTTCAGCTTATGCGTAACTCTTTGTTAAGCATTTCAAAATATTACATGTAACGTAATCGTTTTCCTGAATCTCACACCTTTTTTTATATTCTTAAGACTTAGTGATGTTCAAACAAATACCATCTTCTTCAGTACCACATTGAAAGAGGTTATTTGTTTAGCAAGTTTTAAAGCTACATCTTAATGTAGCGGTAGAACGGATTGCCTCCGGCTTTGAATCTACAAACCTTAATGGAACCCAGGGCCTGGGCAGTATCGTTACAAGGCATTTCTCAATTTGTAATCACATATTATTATATCACTGTCTTTTTCAGGACAGTGGTATCATATGAGCTTAGGCTTACTCACTGTAATTGCCACTTCATGCTGACGAGGTCAGAATCTGGGCATCTCTCTCTCTCCCTTACTCTGACCCATCTAGCCCCTTGCAATTTTATCTCGCCAGTAGTTTGCTAATCCTTGCAAAGTTTGTCCTGTGAATCAAAATCCTATAGCTGCTTATGTCAATAAAGGGTTATTGGACTATATCCATGATCATTTACTTTCACACTTGCTATGGCAGAATTTTTAGCAAGAGTGAAAATTAGAACTTATTGCTAGCTTAATTCAAACAGCTCGGGACTCCCAAGCTGTTTTTTTTCAATAAAATTCTTAGGTTCCTAACTTGAATTTGTATGGCCTTTTATGACTTTTGTGACTTTTCGTTTTCTACTTCCTCCACCATAGAGATTCCAGGCATGAAGAACTTAACAAGTTTCTGTAGTTTTCCAGACCATATCAGGAAAGACTCCAAATTCTGAAACAGTGTGTTAGATGCGCAGCCAATATGTTGTGTCATAAGACATGAAATTTCTAGCACTTTCTAGAAAGTCTCTATTGTCTCACTTGTCTAAATTACCGTCCCATTTACAAGCGCCAAATACAGCCTAATACAGTGGCTGTCATACAGGAAGGAATATTTGATAAATATACATCAGCACAAATAATAAAATGTGCACTCTGCTCTCATGCTCTAAAAGGGGGAAGCAGGGAAGGTTACATTGATGGCTCAGTAGGTGGGAGCACTTGCTACTCTTACAGATAGATGATCTGAGTTAGGCTTCAAGTATGCACATTTAGTGACTCACAATGACATCCTCGGCTGGATTCTATTGGCATACTTCCCTCATTTAGTACACACACACACACACACACACATATATATATATATATTCAGGCTGTGCATATACTTACAAACACACACACACACTTTATATGTAAGAAAAGAGAAAACTTCATATCAAAATGAAGTTTGTTCTGAAAGAATACAACTGAAAAATACAAACTGAAGGGAATCAGATAAACTTCCAAGAGTGGTTAAAAGGATACATAACTTCTTTGACCATTTGTTAAATTTCAGTAAGTAATGTCATAGAGCTATAAAAGTTCAGGGAATCATATGAAATAAGGGGGAGTTAGTAAGACCTGGAGAGGACAGGAGCTCCAAAAAGACCAAATATATCTGGGCACAGGGGTCTTTTCTGAGACTGATTCTCCAACCCAGGACCATGCATGGATATAACCTTAGAACCCCTGCTTGGATGAAGCCCATAGGCAGCTCAGTATCCAAGTGGGTACCCTAATAAAGGGAACAGGGACTGTGTCTGACATGAACACAGTGGCAGGCTCTTTGACCTCCCCCCTCTCACCCCAAGGGAGGAGCAGCATTGCTATGCCACAGAGGAGGATATTGCAGCCAGTCCTGATGAGACCTGATAGACTAGGGTCAGATGGAAGGGGAGGAGGACCTCCCCTATCAGTGGAGTTAGAGAGGGGCAGGAAGGAGATGAGGGGGGGAAGGTGGGATTGGGAGGGAATGAAGGAGGGAGCTACATCTGGGATACAAAGTAAATAATCTGTGATTAATATAAAAAAATTAATAAAAGAAAAACCAGAAATGCTCAATGTGCTTAGTCATTCAAGAAATGCAAATCAAAACAACCTTGAGATTTCACCTCACACCCATCAGAATGGCCAAGATCAAAACTCAAATGACAACACGTGCTGGGGAGGATGTGGAGAAAGGGGAACCCTCCTCCACTGCTGGTGGGAATGTAACCGTGTACAACCACTTTGGAAATCAATCTGGCATTTCCTCAGATAATTAGGAATAGTGTTAGCTCAAGATCCAGCTATACCACTCCTTGGCATATATCCAAAAGATGTCCCATCATTCAATAAGGACAGTTGCTCAACTATGTTTATAGCAGCTTTATTTGTAATAGCCAGAAGCTGGAAACAACCTAGATGTCCCTCAGTGGAGGAATGGATACAGAAAGTGTGGTACATTTAACATAATAAAATACTACTCAGCAATTAAAAATAAGGAAATCATAAAATATTCAGGCAAATGGTTGGAACTAGAAAAGATCATCCTGAGTATGGTAACCCAGAAGAAGAAAGACACATATGCTATATACTCACTTATAAGTGGATATTAGCCAAATAATATAGGATAAACATACTAAAATCTACAGCCCTAAAGAAACTAAACAACAAAGAAGACACTAGGGAAGATACTTAATCCTCATTCAGAAGAGCTAAGAGGGTAGGCTTCAGAAGTAGGAGAAGACAAGGAACAAGACAGGAGCCTTCCACACAGGACCTCTGAAAGACTCTACCCGCCAGGGTATCTAAGAAGATACTGAGACTCAGCCAAACTTTGGGCAGAATGCCAGAATCCTGTTATAGCTTTTTAAAAGTACCCCTCTTTGTAATTGCTATGTGATATTTCAGACATTTAAAAAAAAGATTAGTGTGTGTAAATAAGTAAAAATAAAACATTTGCAGAAAAGATTTTGGAGTGTTGGCAGAAGAGCCCTAGCAAATTTTAAATGTCATCTGACTAGCAAGACGGACTTGAACTCTTGGTTGTGTAACTAGCTCATTCCTCTCCAGGAAGTTTTACTATTTAGCAATTGGGTAGAAATAACGCTTTTCATTTAATCTAATCCAGCACATTTACAGGAGGAACTGACAGTGCTCTTTTCCTTACTATATCTTCATAGTATTAAGTGGCCAAAAGCAAATAAATGTGGGATATAATGTGATTCAGATAAACAACTTGGCTGATCCTGAGAAAGGAAAGGCCCCTACAGCTCTCAATGGTTATGTGACAGGATAAACCTTGTTTGAACTGTTTGAATGCATATCCTCTTACTTCTGCCTGGTGTGGTTCAGAGTCACCCACTAGGCAGGGTTAACTAATGACTGAAATGAATTCCAGTCATTTAAGGAAATCTCAAAGGCTTCCTGGGGACCTGTTGGAAAGATGTTACTAAGTGTAAGGTTCTACTTGATGCTTCTGCAGTGTTTACAGAACCTGTAGCACAATGGAGCATGATTAATGAGGCTCTTCCAACTCTAACCCCTGCAAAAGACCATACTTGTCATGTCTACAGATCAACCTTTATCACCCCAATAATGACAGAAATGTAAACCAGAGCCTAGTCATTTCCAGAGGGTAACCCTGGCTTTCATCCTCCAGTAAACTACAGGGCTAAAGAGGAAACATTCTCATTTTCTGAATGAGATTAACACCTTTGCAGTCTGAGTTGCCTTACCCTCAAACAGTTTTGTGTCAGTCATCTTATTCTATATTTACAGAGTAGTGTAACGTGAGCTTGCCAGAAATCATCTCATGATGGCTGAGATATCTGGGTCACAATGTCATAAAGTAACTTTCCTGAAGACACAACTGGTTGGGAACTTGTTCGATACAGGAATTCAGTTTGGCTCAATTTTATTATTATTTTTAGTTAGGATTCAAAACAATAAGTTTCATTATGAGAGTCAAACCTATAAATCCTTGCATTTGTTCAGATTTACCCCTCCTTTTTCCTATCAGTTTCTTCCCTTCCTCACTCTTGTTTCTTTCCAAATTCGTAATTACTTAAATATATATATATATATATATATATATATATATATATATACTTTAGCCTTCAAATATATTGACATGTTCAATATATAATGACCTAAACACACGCTTTTACTAAGAAACATGAGCCAAAGAACCTAGCTAATTAGCAATTTTTCCTAACATCTCCAAATAGAGTTTCTACACTTTTCCCTAAAGTAATATGAAACACAAAAGCAGTATGATTTATAACATTAGGGAAACATTTTTCATTGTTTCTATCAAAAACCAAAAAATAAACATTCTCAAAATTTTCATAATTGAGTTTTCTTCATTCATCCCAAGAACACACTTTTCCAATGTGCTTCCTTCTTCTCCCCTCTGTTTCATGGGGGTTGCTGCCAGCCGCTCAGCTGATAAAGGACTTACAAGTAGATCTAATCCTAGTGTCCTTCACCCTAGAACGTTTGCCGGGGCCTGAAAATCAAAGTCATTTTGGCTGTAAAAAGCCATTACGGGGCAGGGGCACGCTGCATTGATTTTACCGCATCTTTGATTGGAGAAAAGCGAACGGAGAAAATCAACCAGGGCCTGTCCTCACTGGGAGGCCCTGTGTCTGATACTTTGACACTCCTGGTGTGAAAAGAATGATCTGTGTTTTGGATCCTTTCGTACAATTCAAGGTGGATGAGACTTGTTCTTCCAGCAGGTGTTTCCTCAAAAGCAAGCTAGCAGTACCTAAGTGCAACAGACATGACACACCCTTCTTGGATTTTCTTCTTTTTTATATATACTTAATTTTGTCAGGTCATTTCCCCGTTAAAATGACAGATCTATCTTTTCCAGACACCACAGTAGAAAACATCAAGAAGCAATACCTTTGGTGGCTTTGGTTGTTTATTTTATGGTTTCTCATAGTTCTGGCACTGTCACTATTTGAGTAAAGAAAGGCCCTTGATCTGAGTTCCTTGACGGACAAGATGTTGTCCTTATTTTTCCCCCTTGGCAACTGATACTATGTCTGATTTCCTTCTTAAGCCATCTGTCTTCTGTTTCTTACTTTGTCAGAAGAGAAAAAAAAAAAAACTTTGACAGTCTCAGAAATTGATATTTACATTGCTGTAACTGGACAGGGGCAATGCTCAATGCTTGAATATCTGTAAGAATCAAACTTCTTTGTCTACAAGCATTTCATAATTCTGTGATGGAATATAGAGATTTACTAAGCACTAACTACCCATTGTACCTTGAACGTAGAAAAAAGATATCCCTAAGTTTGCAGTAACAGAAGGAATTTTGGCATTGCTGTCTGGGTGCAGATAGCCACACAAAAAACAGAAAATTTCCTTTGCCTGTTGATTTTCTGATCATTTTTTAAAAAATGTTCTTTTCATGCTCAGTCCTGATGCAACTTGATGAGCTTGGGTGGATGTGAAATTCCCCTTAACTGTGGAAAAGGGAAGAGGGGAGGGAAAGGGAAGAAGGTTGGGACAGAGAGTAAAGAGGGAAGGGGGCTACAACAAGGATGTAAAGTGAATTTAAAAATACATTTAAATGATGTTGTCATTTAAAAGTAAATACAGCGGGAAGGGGAAGTTATTTTGAACTTTGTTTATTTTTCCTTTGAATTTTACAAATCACATAGACAGATTTAATAAAAATTTCTGATCTCTGCTACTATAAAGAATGTGAGAATCATAGGCTGCATTATTTTGATCTATGAGTTAGTTTGCTATTTCTAACATACCCTTAATACCTCATCTACCACTCCTAAGATTCCATTGTATTATATATCAGTGATAAAAGACAATTTAGTGATCTTCCAAGATTAAATTATCACATATATTGACATGGTTCTTCTTAGCATTTTAGAAAATAATTCCCCTTAGGCATATTTTGTATCATACAACTCACTGCGATTGAGCATACAGCTGAATGAGTTTTTACCAAGCTTAGCAAGTGACGTATGTTTCACCTTGAATCATTTCAGAAATAATGTTCTGACCCTCCCCCCACATACTTTTTTAATATTATCTTTATTTATTCCTTGAGGATTTCACACACTTACACCATATATTTCAATTCTTCCATCCATCTCTCTAACTTACCCATCCTAGAGTCTCCCATTCACCCTTCAAATTTCATGTTCTAATATTTTTTTTGTTGTTTGATTTAATTTGGTTCATTGTCCCAAGGAGTCCAATTAGTGCTGTCCATGTACTTATGGGCATGGGGCCATCAATGAAGAACAACCCCCCCCCCCACCACCAAATGCTTTTCTCTCCTCAGGCAATCATGACCTGCCAGTAGCTTCTCAGCTAAGGATATGGCCTCATGAGGCTTTCCCATCCACTTAGTAATTTCCACTCTTGGGGTCTTGTTCTGATCTTGTGATGCTAGCTGCAGCTGCGGAGTTCATGAGTGCAGCAACCACCTCCTTTCCATTCATAGTCTTTTCTCCTCCCCTCTCTTCTGCTCTTCTCTCCTCTCCTCTCCTCTCCTCTCCTCTCCTCTCCTCTCCTCTCCT
>NW_026596134.1:15476798-15514830 GCF_907164565.1 Psammomys obesus | reverse complement strand
CCTCTCCTCTCCTCTCCTCTCCTCTCCTCTCCTCTCCTCTCCTCTCCCTCCCCTCCTCTCCCCTTCTCTCCTCTCCTCTCCTCTCTTCTCTCTCTCCATGCTGTTTCCTGAGTCATGTTGGTTGGGGGAGACACAGGGAAGGAGTTTATACAGATGACCCATTTAAGTGTGAGTCACTTATTCTGAGTTTTGGACCAGTTAGAAATTTCTGCATTGACTGCTGCCTACTTCAAGAAAAAGATTCTCTGACCAAAGCAGTGAAAAGTTCAGGTCTATGGGTATAAGCATAAATATTAGAAGGCAATATGAAAACCTGACTATTTATCAAAATAATTTAAAAAAAGGTTCTCTGCTAGGTTCTATGGCTTGCCCAGCTGTGAGTTTTTGAAGAGGTTTATAGCTTCAGTTATGAATTTTGTCCTGCAGATCAGGCTTCAAATACAATAAATAATAATGATTGGTTATCTCCATGAGAGTCATGCCATCATTTCTTCACAAAGTACAACTTGCTATGCAGGTCTGTTTTGTAGCATGCAGAGTCTAGGAAACTAGAAAGGAAACACTGGTTTTCGAGATGTGTTAATGGAGGTAGGGTAGTAAAACAAAGGTCAAAAGAAATAGAGAGGTACTTTTAGGGATGGAGAAGTTTAAGCAGGGAAGAGGTTAAAGAGATGGAGGAATTGATGGTACCAGAAAGGAGAATTAAACAAATTAAAGTGAGTATGAAAAGGTCATTCGGAAATCTCCTATATTACAACCCAATTAAAATAAATATAATTGTCTAGATGATAGTAGACCTCATGCAATATAAAAGAAAAGGATGTAATGGGGTTTAATTTTTTTTGTGGATTACTGTATTTTTTTAAAATTTTTATTAATTACACTTTATTCATTTTGTATCCCCCCATAAGCCCCTCCCTCCTCCCCTCCCGATCCCACCCTCCCTCCCCTTTCTGCATGCATGCCACTCCCCAAGTCCACTGATAGGGGAGGTTCTCCTCTCCTTTCTGATCTTAGTCTATCAGTTCTCATCAAAAGTGGCTGCATTGTCCTCTACTGTTTAAAATTTTAATCTCAGAAGGACAGGGCAAGAGGAGGATATAGGAGTGTGTTAACAAAAACTCATAATGTATGGAAAGCCTTATGGAGACCTACTAGTTGGTAAGCTAATTTTATTTGTTTAAGAGAAGTTTAAATGGAGATGCCCTGATTGAGTAGATGGTGATGCTCCCAGAAAACAGGGGGCATTAAATGAAAAATCTCAGAGCTAGTCATCATATAGCTTCTTAGGAATCATTGCTCTGGAAGGTCCTAAAGCTATCCTAAGCAATACAAGCTCAGGCCCTTGTTCTTAATTGCCTAACTATAATAACTATATGCTGAAGACACCATATGTTTTGGTTTTAGGAAAGAGAAAAATTAATCTTGACCTGGCCAGAAAACTTCCTCCCAGCAGGCTAGCTTTCACAGGGCTCCAAAAGCTACTATATAGGTTTCTGGGAAGGAAAAGACATCAATAGTTTTATCCAGCGTTGTTACATTACAATCCTATATAGTTTTACTGTTAATCCATACCTCTTCTTCCTTGCCCTGCTTAGCTTTCCACATTAATAGAAGCTATCTACAGGAGCTATTAATATGCTTTCAGTCTCATAGGTTTAGTTTTTCTGTATATTTCCATAAATATAATCACATAGTTTAATTTGTCTCTTGTGTCCTCCTTCACTGAATAGAACATTTCTAGGTTTCATACATGTTGCAGCATGTATCCATAGTTTTACTTTTTATTGTCAAATATCATGCCACTACATAGATATGCTACATTTTATCTATTTGTTTCCAATTCCAGTGAGTAATAACTGGTATTTCATTCTGGTTTGAGTTTGCATTTTCTTCATGATGTTGAGATCCTTTTAACTTTCATGTGCTCACTCCAATAATTTGAAAAGCCATCTGTATAGACTGACACACAAACAAAATATAGTTTCTTTGGGGGAATCCAACTTTTCATTCAGGGATAATTAGTAACAACTAATTAGACCTATGATTATAAAAATAATACTTGCGCCTATATTAAAGCAAAATACTTATCAGTCAGGGAGCCAAAATATTCATAGTGTTCTGGAGTCTGGGACTTCATGCTAACTCTCATTTATTTGTATCTACTTCACTTTTTAAAAAAATCTAACAGCACATCATTTATAAAAAAAAAATGCTAAAGGAAAAGCAAGGAGGCATGAGATAAATGGGAAATGCAACATGACAACCAGAGAGAAAAATAAATATACAGTTCAGAAGCAGAATAATCTCAGACTTCTTACATTGTGCATTGTGGGTAAATGAAATAAATATTGCTTTAGGAAGAAAGGGGGAGGCATTTTCTAAAATCAAGCTCTTAATAACTTCTGTTGAATTAACTAGTCCCTGTCATGTCAGTCAATTTAATAAATCTGTTTTTGTAATATATTGGTCCTGTTCCTTTGGATATCTCCAACTGATACAAACATTTCTCTTTTTTTCCTTTTACTGAAAATAATTTTTCTCACATAATATATCTTGATAATGGCTCCCCTGACCTCTACTCCCAGTTCCTCTCCACCTCCCCTCCTTACTGTCTCCCACTAGAAAGCAAATGGGTTTCTATGGGATAATAATAAAATAAAATATAATAAGATAAAACAAAAGTAATACAACAGAATTGGATACAACAAACAGAAAAAAAAAAAAAGCCCAAAAGACTGCAGAAGAATCAGGGTCCAACTTATTCAAAAATTCAATAATCCCATAAAAACAGTAAACTGAAAGTCATAATATATGTACCCAGGATCTGTTGCAGACTTGTGCAGGCCCTTGAATGCAGCCTCTTTCTCTGTGGGTTCATACGTACATGGACCATGTTGATTGTTAATTTAGAGGGTCTTGTTTCCTTGGTGGCCTCCATTTGCTTTGGTTCTTACACTCTTTTCCTCCTTTTCCAAAAGGTTCCTGAGCCATGAGGGGAGGGGTTTGGTAGAGACATCCCTTTTAGGGATGATTATTCCAAGGTCCCTTACTCCCTGTGTAATATCTGGCTAAGGATCTCTGCATTTCTTCCTCTCTGCTTCAGGAAGAAGCTTATCTGATAATGGCTGAACAAGTGATCAGTGAGAATAAGAGAATGGCCTTAGAACTCATTTTATTGTTATATTGTTTGTCTGTTTGTTTTTGAGTTTTTAGAACAATAATATTTGGCTTTATCCTAGGTCCCTGGACTATCTGTTCTCATGTTCCTGGTATCCCAAGCAGCGTTAGGTAAGGATGCCATCTTATGAAGCCGCCTTAAGTCAAATAAGACACTGGTTGGTTATTTCAACAAGCCTTCACCCCTACATTTTAGCATATTTGGTTTAAGAAGGGATTCTGGATGCTATGAAATATGAACACCAGACCAGCTGGGTGATAGTAGAGCCCTGCTAGCAAGATACATTAGTGCAGTGTTGGCATGAAGTTTGTGGGAAAGTGCAGCAACTGCTGTGATGAACCTCCTGATGTGCTTCACAAGACTCTGGATCTCGTTTGCAAGAGGGATGTGGAAGATTTTCGAGCTGTGGACTGGAGAATCCCCAGATGCTGTAAAGGGGACTATTCTGGTGAGAGTTTTGAAAATGAAAATGGAGAGGGAAATGCAGGCAGTAGAAACCTACTTATTGGGGTTTCAGAGTACAGCACGGACTGTGTCAAGAACTGGGTTAGAGGTAATTCATGTGATATTCTGACCAAGAACCTAGCTGCATCTACCCATGTCCTGAGAATGTGAAGGAGGCTGAATACAAAAGAATACAGGTTACATACTGAGCTGACAGAACAACTTGACAGATTTGTCCACATAACTCTGGGTTTGTAGGCCGGAGAGTTGCAAGACCAAGTGGGATTGCAGAGGTTTGCACTAAGGTTTCCCGAAAGCTACTGAGGCCACCCAGAGTGTTGCAGAGTTGAATTCCCTCTAGGGAGGGGGCAAGATCATGAAGCTGGGAATATGAGGTTTAAGTAACAGTGAATAACCCAGGATGATAGATGCTACAACCGTGAGATGATTACCATGTAAATTCCAGGCACGGAATAGAGCCTCCCTTAGACAGAGCGTATGTGTGCTGTAGGCACCAGAGCTGGAGTGGCAAGGCTGCTTGGGGAGATAATCAGAAGCTCCATCTGTTGTATATGAAGGTGCATGTCTTGGTGTTTGCTCTTTTCTATTTCAGTCTTTGGGTTAGTCCTTCTTTGCTCTTCTGGGAATAGCTATTCTATTGTATAGATGACAAAATATACATCCTCTTGCAGCCTCAAATCTCAAAAGATTTGGAGCATATGAGCAATGTTGGGAATGTTAATGGATAAGGGAACTTTCAGACCCAAACTAAATGCACTTTGCATCTTACTATGGAAATGAAGCATTAAGTACCAGAGGTGAAATGCTATATTAAAAACTTGATGTGTTTGGGTGTGAGATTGACAAGGTGTGGAGGTGTGATGATTGTTCCCTGTCACCTTGACAAGATTTAGAATCATTGGAAATACACATCTGGGTCTTAGTCTGTGTTTCTGGAAAGCTCTAACTGAGGGTGGAAGACCTACCCAGAATGTGGCTTCTAATGAACCCGGAGCTGAGGTCTCTGGCTGAATGAAAAATAGAAAATGAGTTCAGTGTTCATCTTTCTCTACTTTCTGACTTTGGATTACTGCGATCAGCTGCCCCCTGTTTCTGCCTGCAGGGCTTCTCTAGCATAATATCTGTACTTTCAGATTATGAGGCCAAATAATTTGTCTTTCTCTGGCATTTTGTTTTAGGAAAAAAAAAATCACTTAACAGGACTTCTTCATAGTAAATACCTTTGTGAACCTACAGAACAGGCTGTTAGTCCAGTGTCTCCTTAGTGCCTAGTGATGTTTCTAAGTGATGTTATAAGAAATTTCTAAGTGATGTTATAGGGATGGAGAAACACTATCTATGAGAAACTATTCAACTTTTTTTTTTTTAAATAACAAGCCCCGGTGTTAATTTTAATTTTCAAAAAGTGTTTCAAATAGAAAAAGAAGGAAACACAGAACCCAAGTAGTTTCAACTAAGTAAGTGAGATAACTAAATCTTGGAAATTCAAGGACTAAAACAATACAAGAATATAATGAGAATGACAGGTGAAAAGACTGCTTGAATACCTTCACAATGCCTTCTACTAATAAGAGGAAGCACGGATTAACGTTTCCTCAGCAAATAATATAAAGTTTTTGAATGACACAGTGACAAATTAAAGTCTCTGGGGTCAGGTTCTTTCTTTCATGGGTAAAATTTGATACCAAATGTGATACTGCAGATACTGTGCAGAGTAACTGTACAAGAATTACATGGTTCTATGCATTGGATGCTAAGAGAGGCTGAATGGGTTTACAAGATCAGGAACTGGAGAAGTAAGCTGCAGGTAGGGCCCTGTGAGGCAGCGTCGGATTGTCTGGAGTGAAATATGTCAAGCGGGGAAGTACGCTTTGCAGAAAACATTAAGTACACAACAGCAATTTCTTCCTGTGTTGATGATTGAGATGCCTTGTTGGATACTTCTGGATGGTAGACTTGGTTTAACTTTTTTTTGTTTGATACGAAGGAGCCTGGGGCTGAGAGGCTATTAATGATTTCCTGATAAACTGATGGAGACGCGAAATAAGATCTTCAAAGTCTAAGTTTGGAATATCTGTAATCGAACAAACCAGAGTGAAGATGTGTTTGTCTTCCTAATAAAAGTCAGTCTTGAAAACTGTCTCTGCCTTTCTAAGAAATTAAGTTTATTTTCCTAGTATGTCAATACACAGAAACTGAGAGAACATATATCAGTTTTAATTCAAAACCTTATATAGGCACATTCAATTAAATGTACTTTCTCAGATTATAAGATGTCGCCTCTGCTCATGAGAATCACACTTAGATATAAGAGGCTCAATCACATTTACTATAATGGCAACATCTAAGATTAAATAAGTCCCTGGGTAGATCTTGCATTTCTTTTTATATCCCCCTTTTTAAAAGGTGTGTCTCTTAGTTATTCCCCCTAGTGCAGTTGAGGAATATATATCAAGTTTTTGCTAGCTTCCCCTTGGAACAGAGCAACTGCAGAACAAATGGCAGGTTTATGTAAGAGGAAATCTCCATGGTTTAACATGCTTTTGTTTCCTGTCAGTGTGTACCTTCTGTTTTTGTTCATGCATAATCATCTTGTAACCTACACAGAAATGGAAAAAATAAAAATAAAAGGAACAGGGCTAAGAAAATGGATGTACCAGTAATTATTTATAGGCTGGCTTTCCAATCTCAGTCTAAAGGGCTTTTCATAAGACCAAAGACTCCAGTAGCTGAGGCTGCAATAAGGCTGGATATAAAATAATGCCACAGAGGCCCCTATAAAATCAGTATACTGTCAAAAGAACTTCATCATCACTTGAATGAGGCCTTCTCTCTAGAGAAATGTCTTTCAAAGCACTAAAGCACTTTGCACATACTAAAATTGTTTTATTTCTGTAATGAGCATGTAATTATGTGTCTCTGGGTCTCCACTAGACTGAGAATTTGACAGGGTAGACACAAAATCTATTCATCAAAGGCCTCCTACATGTTGTACATTTTCTACAGATGTTTGTGGAGTGTCCGCTACACTCTGTAGCGTTAGGTTTTCAAGTCAGAAAGGAATGTATCCCAGAGCTGCAGATGGCAAGACAACAGCCCCACTGACAAAATAATTTCAAAAATTAGTAGTATTTTCCACTCATGAATGAGAAGAAAAGCAGTCCCTTCACTGTGTGCTAGCCATGGATTTCCTTACAATTGTCCCCACCTTAGAAGAAAGGATGCATTTCTATGCCTGTCAAAGAAGGCTTATTTGTGAAATCAAACCATCTTTGAGCATCTGGCAGGGGAAGAATGATGGACTGGGCATGCCTGAAATAGAAAAGTGAGACCAATGTAATTCTTTGAGATGCTACATTCTAGTTAAGAGACAAAAATGCAGATAGTTAAACATCACTCTATGAAAGACTGAAATGAACAGCGCTGTGGTAGGAAATTGTGAAAAGGAGGAACAGAGAGTGGAGGGCATAATGACTATGATCTTTGTACAAATAAGATGAAGTTTTGGACAAATGAGGAATGGGATGTGGGGAGAGGGAGAAAAATGTAGAATAACCACTCCCCAAAAGCACAAACAAGATCAGAGATCGACTATTTTTGACACAGATTAGTTGCAAATTGTTTCAATATGAGTAGACAAAGGAGATTATGGAACACTTTCAAAGACATGCTGGAAGATCTCACAGTATCGGAAGATGCTATGCACACTGCCAAGGGAGAAGAGTAATTGGTAGTTCTATCCAGTTACCATTTAGTATCATCTACAACAAAGCCTGCACTGGCATGATAGCTCCAGTATTGCAAATGGACTTAAGGCATGCTCAATAGGAAGGAATTAATGTCTAGTACTGTAAACCTCTGTGTGTGTGTGTCTCCCTGTCTCTCTGTCTCTTTGTCTCTCTGTATCTCTGTCTCTTTCTCTGTGTGTATGATTAACTATTAATGAGACCATTAATTGGAAGAGGGAACAGGAGGCTAGTTTGAAGGAAAGAATGGGTGGGTGGTGATGTAGATAATATGAGGTCCTCAATAATAATAATAGTAAAAAACTAAAGTGTTTAAAAGGAAGAAATATCAGAGAATTCTGATAAGTGGCTCATAGGAATGAATGTTCTCTGAGAGAAATCCTACTTAAATTTATATCCTGCCCTTTTACTAGTCATTCTGGACACTTACTTTGCTGATTTGGCTATCCTAAATTCATGAGAGATTGCCGAATTTAGCAACTTGTTTCCTAAGAAAAGAGTACCAAAAGCAAGCAGAGAAATTAGTAAACATTACTAGTTTGGGTTTAGTAAGTGATACTTGCCTTGTGAGATTGGCTAGTGATTACTCACAAGACCCATAATAGAAGTCTAAGTATGAAAATAATATTAGAAAACCCAATCTGAAAAACTTCACAAAAATCCCTAAGCCTCACTTTTCAAACTCTCAGAATCAGGGGCCGGGAAGGTGGGTCATCGGTAAAGTGCTTCCAATGCAATCATGGGAACTTGAGTTTGTGTCCTGTTCTGGGGAGTAGACTGGCATATAGCCTGAACTCAAGCCTAGCCCATCTAGCCAAGTTCCTCAAGGGATCCTGGGACAAGAGAAGGATGTAAGAGGAAAGTGATGCAATGTGAACTTAGTTCATTGCAGTGTAGCCATGCTGATTTCTCAGTTCAGAAAAATGTTCGGAGGCAAGGTGAGAACATTAATAGACACTGCCTATAAGAACGAAGGAATTTGCCTATGCTGTGAGGCTTAGGACTATGTGAGTTGAGGATAACCCCATGAACAATAAAAAGCAAATACATGTCTTGCCTATGCTGGTTCCATGGTGGAGCAGGAATAGTTTATCTCCGTTTTCTAAATCAAGTAACACTGGCTCAGTGTGGATGCGAGTTTGCACAATATTGACGTTTTCGGCCCTTGGAGTGTAAAACATGGTCTGTGATCCAGGTATTGCATTGTTTTAACTGCTCCGTAGTATTAGAAACACAGGCCAGTGCCAGGTCCTGTGTGTGTGTGTGTGTGTGTGTGTGCGTGCGCGCGAGCATGCATCCGTACGGTAGCACATGCTACCTACTATTGCAGAATGGCCTGAAAATTTGAGGTATCAGAACAGAAGTAAATGATTTGGGATGGGAACCAAATTTACTTGCAATTAAAACTCCGTTAAAGACTAAAGCCTGGATGATTATTAGTGAGCTAGTTTCACATTTCTTTTTATTTGTCTTGCTCCCACTTTGGGCTACCACTAGCATTCTGATGTATTTGTGATCATTTCTCAATACAAGGTAAAACACCATAGCCATCACAGACGGTGAATTTGTGAAAGCATTATCCTTTGAAGCCCCTGGAGCACAGCCACTACTTTTGTTCTGCCTGTTCTCACGGTCATGCATTTCCAAAGCTTACTCCTAAGTCATAAAGATAAGAAACTTATTACCTTACTTCTCTTCATTCATTTGTTGCGTTATTTTCTTTACTTACAGTTTTTAAAGAAATCATGATCACAATAACTGCGCCAATAGCTTTTTAAAAAGGTGAGCATGCTCATCACACTATTTACTAAAATTTAGAAACACTATTACTGGAAAAAAAAATTCTATATGTTGATAACCATTCCCTCTTCCTTTTCTGGACTCGTTCTCTTCCCAGCAGCATAAATCTCAAAGTAAAGCCTGTTTAGGCTTCATCTTGTCAGTTTGAAAAAAAAAAAAAAAAGGTTCGTAAGGATGAACTTAATTAACTATCCTCTCGGGAGCAGAATGTAGAGCAAGATCAGTTCTGCGGACACATAAGCACTCTTGCATGGGAGAATGGCTGGTTAAAGGCGGATGGAAAAGCGTTTGTCCTGAAGTGTCGTCGTCTTTGCTGATTCAATAGCTGGAGGAGCCATCCCTATGCTCTACTGCCACCTTGGCAAAGCGAAAGGATTTACAACTGAATTCTTCCCTGGTCTCCGGAGGCCTCTCAAGGCTGCTGGGCTGTTCACATCGGGTTAGGGATGTTGCAGGCAGGGGTAGGGGCGTCTATTCCGTGGAAAAGCAGGCGTTGCTCTCCTTTTGAAAAATAACCTGCTTCAGCAATACCCACCTGTAACTCTCAGAGCTATCTAACAGCTTTCTGCCTCTTCAGTGGAGAACAGAGCCTGAAAAGCGACGCTGCCCTTGTGCGAATCAGGGTTTGCGCTCTGAATCACAGTCCTGGCTCTTGACCCTGAGAGGTACAGCAGAGGCTCCCCAGAACAGTTTTCTCAGGACCAAGTTTCTTCTCAGGGTGGGGGAGATGGCTCTCTGCTTACTCAGTTAACTTCCTGGATGCTCTGAATGCGTGGGCAAGTCTGTTTACTAAACTCAAGTAGGAGTTTATTGAATGATTAAGCTGTTCTACCGGAGCTGAGAAAACACAATTGGTCAAATCGTCCTTAAAACTGACCTGCTGTTTCAAACCCTCCCCTTTTATTAATTTTCTTCCCATTTTCATCTATTTATTTATTTATTTATTTATTTATTTATTTATTTATTTTTTATTTATTTTACATTTTATTCTTGTTTGTCTTTCCCTCCTGTTTATTCCATTCTAGCCTTTCCTTTTCTGCTTAGTTCCCCAATCACTTATCGGCTTCGTTTTTTTTTTTTTTTTTTTTCTTTTTTTTCTTTCCCACTGGGTCTTCAGATGTCTTATTCTTTCTTGAGTGATGCTGTTTAGTTAGCACCAGCGTCTGACAGATAGGCGGGAGGCAGCTGTCCTTGCGGTTTCATTTACATTTGCCAGGAGTGGGTGGGTAACCTTCTTCATCCTTCTTGCACTGCGCTCGGAATTCTGTTAAGCGTTAGAGCCAGATCAGAGATTTCCAAGTCTTCAAAGCACAGCTGGGAAAGGAAATTATATGAGAGGCTGGGACACAGAAGTAAAGGAATAAAAACCAACTTTGCTGGCAACGTCAATAAATCCGGTAACTGAAGGTTAAGAGAGAGAGAGAGAGAGAGATTGTAAGGGTTGGGTCTAGTCCGGATGAAACACTAGGCTCCTTCCCATCCCCGAATCTGGCTCTGGCTCTTGCTCTGGCTCGGAAAGCGCGCCCCTGGCATCCTGCCACAAGAGTGCCCCTAGACAGCCACACGCCCACTGGTGCACGTGAACAAAGCTTTTGCCCAGAGAGTCACCGCCTGCGGCTTCTCAGCGCAATCTAGCTTCTATCCGGAGTATAGGGTGAACACAGGGTTAAGCTAGTTCCCTCCTCTGTGGGAGGGAAAGGAGGGGGAGGGGATAGAAGGCTTTCTGTCTTGCTGGTACCTTGCTGTTAGTTGTACAGTTGAAAGCGGTCGCCATCACTTGTGAGTTTGGCGTCATCCATTGTC
Organism: Psammomys obesus; assembly: GCF_907164565.1. NCBI lineage: Eukaryota > Metazoa > Chordata > Mammalia > Rodentia > Muridae > Psammomys > Psammomys obesus. The sequence goes on along the minus strand of NW_026596134.1, from coordinate 15,503,835 downwards.
ACCACCGAAGAATGCGCGCTGGGAGATAACACCAAGCGCAGGGCTTCGCAAACGCGCAGAGCTCTCTGCCTGTTTCCAGGTGCGCTCCTATCTGGTCCTCGGTCCCGGGTTCCCAGCAGCTGGGGGAGCAACCAGGAACCAGTTACCGCGTCCACTGGACCTCAGGACCAGAGCGGCAGTTCTCAACGATGGGCAGGTGGGACCTTGGCGGCGACCCCTAAAACAATACCATGCTCGGGGAGTCCCTCTGCTGCCGCATCAGCTTCTTCCCTTTCCACCTCCCTGACCCTGTCGGATTCGGATGAGCTAAAGAGACAAGGCCGCCAGGTAAAGGGATTGCAAGGCCAGGTGAAGTTTCTAGCTTTTCTTAGTGGGCACCGCGTTATTTGGGCTCCCCCCCTCCCTTTTGGAACAAGTGGTGGGTGGTCGTCTGGTGTATGTTCTAGGTTTTATCTTTTTATCCCCAAAGAAGATAGGCTTTCCCCGCCCCCCTCTACCCTGATTTGGGGGACTTCTGTATTCAAATCTAATCCAAATCCTCTAGGGAGTTTTGTGAGTAAGATGTGTGTAAAAAAAAGAAAGAAAAAAAAAAAAAAAAACGCTCATTTGCTACCTGCCAGAAACATCGATGCTAAATGGAGTTTTCCAAACCCTCTACGCTTTTAGAACTCCAGCCTTTCATTTCCCTAGAATGCTTCTCTTACGTCCGGTAAGTAGCAACCTCTTCTACTCATCTGTGCCGAATGCCAGAAGTGTTATTACCGGGTGTCTGTACCTCAAAGCTGCCGCCCGCACTATGCCCGAAATCCGGGATCAATTAGCCACCAAACAGGCTACCAGTTCGCTTTCTTTCCAATCGAGTGTGAGGTTTTTGTTTTGTTTTTTCCCCAAGCCAAGGACCTTTCCTGCCCTGCTGTTGTATTTAGGCTGGCTGTGCCAGAGCCGGTGTGGCTGCGCTTTCCTGACTCACCGGCGGGGGATTGAGAAGTCTGCCGGAGCTCCCACTGCTGAACTATGGTCACTTTCCCTGTACCACGGTGCTTGAGGTGCAGAGACAGGTCCTTCTACGCCCTCAGGCGCTGAAAGCAGATGTCCAGTGTAGTAAGGGAAAGGACTTGTCCAGTTGCTTTCCAGTCCCTACCAGGCTTGGGGCCTTCTCGAAAGATTCCTTCTCTAAGTTGACCAGCCCAGGGGTCCCGTTGAAGCTTTCAGCGCCGGCGCGGTCACTTCTTTCTCTGTAATCCCCTCCGCGATCTGTAATCCCCTCCGCTAGCTAAGGTCTCCGAACTAAGCAGAGAAAGGAAGCTTTCAGGAAAGAGCCTGTCTGTCTTGGAAGGGCAGTTCCCACACTGGCTGGTTGGATGAATCCTGTGGCCTGCCAGGGAGCTTGCGCAGGGACAGTGGCTGCCGAAGGCTACCACCATCGCCGCTGTCATCTTGGCGCTTCCATCCAGATGCTCCCAAGATGACTCTCGCTATCTTCTCAGAGTAGAGTCTCCACGGGTGCCCCCTGGACGTTTGTCTCTCCTGGACGTTTGTCAGTAACACTCTGAGTTTGGAGAGAAGACAGGCTGTGCTTAAGTGTTTTCTAGTCCCCTTTGTATTTAGAAAGCACTGGGCAGAGAGGCAAGCTCTCTCGAACCCCAGTGCTGTGTGCCGATGGGTGTGAATGCGAGTGTGGCGGTGCGTTTGGGTGGATCCTTGGGTAGCTTGGGAGACAAACCCGGCGTTTCTCCAAGTCGTCTCACCAGGATTTAAGCGCTCAGATTCATGGAGGTAGCAGACACAACAGCGATGCAAGGAAATAAAAACAATTGGGGAAGTGGTGCCAAGTGACTCAGACTTTGAACTGAGGACAAGGAGTGCGGTCGCGCCTGGAGTTCGTCCGGAAATCATCTCCAGCGGGTTACTGGCAACGCCCTTGCCAAAGTCCTCAGCCCAGAGAGCTGAGAAGATCCCCAGGGAGTTGGTCCAGGCGAGCTTTCAACTTGCAAATTGCTTTTCCCAGGGCCCTACCCACAGTGTGCCTCTTTGTAGCCTAACGCTCGGTGCGGGCTTGTTCTCCCTCTTCTGTTAGTATTCCGCCGTCTCCAGACTAGTTAAAACACGAGCACAACTTGCTGGAGACAGAGAGACACCAATGAATGGAGGCGCAAACCAGGCCACCACCCCCTCGCCAAAAAGAGAGGAAAAAAATAAAATAAAATGAAAGAATCACGTCTCCGATTTCTTAGATTACTCTAACCTTTGCAAAGAGAATCCCAGGTGAGAAAGCTGTACCGCCCGGACGTCTTAACTCTGCAGCCTGTTTTCTTAGTCTTTGAAGCAGACGTTGTCGGCTGTCCATTGTAATTTATGGGGACAACTCATCTACTGAACATCACTCTTTCCAGGAGCAGCCAGGGTGACAGGGGAAATTGGATGTGTTTAAAATATGATGCCAAACTCTAATTTCTCCAATTAAAGTTTATGGACGAAAGCTTGATGAGCGGACCTGTGCTGGGCTGGGGGTGCGGCTCGTCTCCAGTGTTGCCGGCAAGTGAAATAACGCCATTTTGTTGGAGAGACTTGCTATATTTTTACCCTCTAATGTTACGATTTGATGATTTCTGAATCTAAGTAACAGTTCCTCCGGTGTGGACTTGGATCGGGCGTACTACAGGGAAAGGGTCTTTCCCCTCTCGGAGCAGCTGTGTGTAGCTAGAGAGGACGCTTGAGGCTTAAAGAGAAGGAGGGACGCGGCGCTGGGTCAAGTTGGCATTCTCGGGTTAGCGGGGTGCGCTTAACTTTCTCCAGGGAGGACAGGGTTAAAAGCCCCATCTGACTTTGGCTCTTGGAAAGCTTAGGGTTGCTGCGGCTCCTCCCAAGCATTCTTTAAACCAGAGAAGTGGGAGGGACTCCACAAGGGTGGGAGGAGAGGAGGGAGGCAGAGAAAGGGGGCTCCTGGAGGGGAGCGCGCCAGAGCACGAGGGAGCGAGGGAGAGGAGGGGCGCGCGCAGCAAAGCCGAGGCGGCGACTTCATTACAGTAAACATCTCCCCGGGGTGTCAGGAGGGGTGGGGGTGGGGACCTCGGCGCCTACATTAGCTGACCGGGTCCTATCCGGGGCTGCAGTGTGGCTAGAGAAGCCTCCAGCCCCGCGCCCCACAGACGCTGCACTTGGAGTGAGCCCCGCGGCCGCCCCCGCGCAGCCCGAGCTGCACGCCCTGCTGCGCGTGGTCCGCACACTCTCTGCGACCGAGCGCCCGCCCCGCTCCTCCGCGGACTCGCGCGGTCCACCGACTCTTCAGCAGTCCCGGATTCTCCCGGACGCTCTCCACCGCCCTCTCAGATCGCCCTACTTTTTTTTTTCGGGGTTCAAGGCGGAGAGGGGGAGAAGGAAGAGCAGACCGGAGCTGTGGTGGCCCGAGCCTAGAGAAAGTGGCATGCCCGACCTCTGGAGGCGGAGGTTGCGGAGGACGGGGGAAGACGATGCCGCGGCTCCGTAGGGGACGTAGGCGACAGCAAGCGAGGCGAGCGGGGCGCTTGGGCGCCGGCAAGCTGCCGGGAGAAGCACGCCGCTCTGTAGCTCCGGCCTTCGCCTCCCGGAGCTCCTACGCAGCGGGAGACAGAGCTGGGTTCCAGCAGCCGCCGCCGCCACCTGGAGGACCCAGCAAAAGTTTGGATCTGGGGGAGGGCGCTGCGCTGAGCGGAATTACCAGCAAGGCTGGAAGGAGACCTGGAAAACCTTAGCAGGTAAACGCGCACCCTTCAAGCTACCTCCCCCTCTGGACTTGCGATCCTTTGAGAGCCTTTAGTAGGGTTAGCTAGGTTTGTCTCAAAGTAAGACAGAGGCCAAGTTCAAGGTCCTAGGTATGGTTATTCAGCGCTGGCCCTTCGACAGTCATTTTAGATGAATGTGGGAGTGGGAGTGTGTGGCTGTGCGCGCGGGGCTGGGGGTGGGGGGCCGAAGGGGGTGTCTTGGTGTTTTTTCTTGCCAGATAGGCAGCTGTGCTGGAGTCGACCCTTCCTCCCCCAGGAGTTCAGGAGAACCATGGGCCCCAGCTGGTGTCTGATTTTGTATAGTTTGGAAATTTAGAATGTGTGTCCAAGGACTTCGAAGTGTGCCTGAATCCAGAGAAATGACTGATAGGTTTCACTCACCCCCACCCTCTCATTCTCTTAGTCCTATTTCCTGTATAAAGAAAGGAAGACCACTCTTACTCGCCTGCTTCCCTTAGCTCTCCCTGCTTTTTGGAGTTCTTAGATTTTGGAAAGGAGTATGAATACTGAAAGCAAAGCGGAAAACATATCCGCCCCCCACCCCGCGCGCCTCCCCAACATCCTCAGAGGTTTCCTTACTTTCATTTACCTTCTGGTGTCCTAAAGCGTGAAGTATAAAATTCACATTTTCATTGAAGGGAAATATGAAACATGTTAGCCATTGGCGGACTTTCTAAATTTGCTCTGTGTGTGTCTGGTGGGGGAAAATGGGGGGAGGGAGGGTTAGGAAATGGATGTCTGCTCCCCTGCCTGGGGTTAGGGATGTTGCAGAGAGCCTCCTTCCCCCTCTTTTTGGCCTGATGCTCAGTGATGTGGAGGTAGTGAGAATGGCCTCATATGTTCAGGGAGGCTACAGTACCGGAGGAAAGAAGCTCACAATTCTGAGCAGCAGCCCTGTGAGCTTCAGCTAATAGCTACTGCTCACTCCCAGGACAAAAAAAGGATTCAGCACCACCTTCACCCCTTAAGGCCCTATAGAGTTTTGAAGCAGCTCTCGGGGGGGGGGGGGGGGGGGGGGGGCTGCCTCTCATCTTTATTATGATGATCACTATTAATTCTCCTGGAAACTCCTAGTAACTTCTCTGAATGAAAATCGTCTCTCTGAGAGCTTATGATTAGTTCTAATAGAGGGAATCTCCTGCAAAGCTAACAGTAAATAATCAAGTAAGAGCTAGGCGCAAATCCCTGTAAATGCTCCTACAGGAGCGCATGGTGCGGATCAGATTTCCTTGCATGCTGTGTCTGCTGTACAAACCCTCTTCTAAATGGGAGCCATTGCTCCCCATTCAGCTGGGAATCTAGTTAATCACACAGGGTTCCAGTGAGCTTTAGAGCATGTCCACTAGCTTACAGGATTATTGCTAAATTTATTATGTCTAACTTCCCCCAGCCCAAAGCTCATATGAAGGATGGCTTCCCGATGAGAGCGGGATCCTCTCTAGTCCTACCTGGTATGGCTTTATTTCAAGACGTATCCCCCAATCATTCTGAGGTAAATACATTGCAGGGTTGGCACTTCTCCAGCACCGTGTTTGATTGTTGCCGTATGGATATAAAATTTTAGGTCGGGATCTAAAATGTTAGAACTGGATTATGTCTTTTAAGTCACTAAAGATATTTACCAGGTACATGTGGCTGGCTGGCCACCATATCAGGGGGGAATTAATGTTTGGGGAATATGCACACCAAGAAAATGTGCTCATTTTTATGCCCTGTGTACTGCCCCCAAATGTGTATAACTTTACTCCCCTAGAATGGTCCTTCAGAAGCCTGAGAAGAAATCAAAACTGGACAGAATAAAACCGTTTAAAGATCTTTACTAATGACTGTTGACAGTGTAGCACCCCACTGTCATGTCATTTCAAGTTGTGAATATCTGGAGGAGGTTAAAAGATGTGCTTTCAAATATCATTCCATGTGTCACACAGGAGGGACGTGGAATTGTTTAAAAAATAAAAATAAATAAAAATAAATTAAAAATAGGACTAGCTGTAATATAGCAGAACCTATTATGCAATTATAGACCTTGTACAGAAGGAACACTAGCTTTTTTTTTTTTTAAGGAGCCCATATCTTAACACACAGTTTTACAAATTTAAGGAAAATAAATTAGGGTTCAAAAGGTGTTATGCTGGCCTACCCCGGAGTCCTTAGAGCAGTCAGTCATGTTTCTTCCTGTATGCAAGGTTTGAATGGATGTGATTCTTTGAACGGCTGGATCTCATTTGAGCCACCTCTGATGCCCTTTACATTTAAGCCTGCTGGATAGCTTGACTTAGGATTTACACCAACCTTCTGAGAGCGGTGACTGAGTTTCCCAGTGTAAAACTGTGGTTTCAAGTTATGTCCACAATCAGAAGTCTTATTCTGGAGAGGCTCAGCTGGAGCATCTAATCTAGTTTGACTCTTCAGCCCTGTACTTTTACAAGGAAGAGTGGCTCCTCCTGTGATCAGAAGGCCTTAGCTTCAAAATAAGTTGATAAAAGGAAACAGTGAGGGGCGCTCAGAGTTTGTATGCTTTTCTAGAATATCCAAGTAAGGTGAAGGTGAAGAATGCTATTTCTGTTTGGGTCATGCTTTTCTGGATAATCATCTTTTGATATCTTTAATTTTGATTCAAGTTCATCTTTTCCACTGGATTGCTTTAATAACTTTGTGGTTTCTGCCACACTGATTCAAATTCAGTCCATTAGTGACCTCTATCTGTGAGAAGTGAATACTCATTGTTTTTTCTTTCTTCTCATCAGCATCTGCAGACAGATGTGTCTGGGGACCTACCAGCTCCATAGATCTTTCTGAATATTTCATATTTTTTTCTTAATTTGATTTTTCTATTACAGAGTTCAGTATGAACGATGATATTTAATAACAGCAATAAAATGTTATTAGTGAACGGAGTCCTACTAAACGGTTATTCCATAAAGCATTGACAATATGATCAACAGAAATAAAATAGCAACAATGTACGCTGCGCGAAAGAAGTGTACACTCAAGGCCACTATTGTCTTGAGATGGCTGATGGATGTCTATGAAATTTTATTGCCCTTAAGTGCTTACATAATAAGGGAACTTGAGATGGCCCAGAGCATATGTGGTAACTAGGTTTCTTGGTAGCTGTATGCATGTATCTTTAAATGTAGCTTTTAGCTTCTACTGTGAACTTAGGTGTCAACAAGGAAGTAGGTGGACTGTAAGAAAGGTATTTGTAAACAGATGTTCCTTTTAAGGAGATTCCAGAAACCCCGACTCCTCCTAACCCGACTTTATCTTCTGGGGCTTTCCAAATAGAAACCCGTATTTTAGTTGGTTATTCAAAATGTTAATTGAAGCCAGAGTTTACTGTATTTCTTCACTTAGGTGGGTATCATTATCTAATATTTTTCACATATTTTGACATGGAGTTTTTAGGACTTTTTCTTTCTTTTCCTTTGGGTAGGCTTTACATAAAAGACATTTTTAAAGACTAGTCATTGTTACTGAATTTAAACAACAGTTATGGCATCCCCATTGGTTTTCTTTCTTACTGTTCCTGCCCTCATTTATTTGCTTTTGTGAAATTGTATTTTTTTTCTCTGAAACTACATGTTTAGGGTAGGAGCGGTATTATCAGTCTGTTGTGACTCTAATAAAAAGCAACCTCCAATTAAGTTTCTGATTATAATCAAGTACACACATGTATACACCTCAAGCTCTATTTTCAGACAGAGATTCCTTTCAAGAGTCTAAATATGTTCTTTTTTTAAGGGCTATGACACAAATATTATAATAAAAATATCCTGTGTTCTGATGAATACAGAGCCTCATTTCAGTTGCACGAAACAGTAAAACACTGTATTAGCAAAATAATCAGTGGTATTTTGAGTACATGGTCAAAATCTGTTAGAAACTTCATGTTTCTTTCCTATTTTTTTCTACCCTTTGGCGAATTTCACATCTACTGGCCTTTTTGGTTTTCTTTGATTCCTTCTACTGTGGCTCTTTGAAGTGCCTCAAAATTAAACAGTAGCTACATTTTAGGGAAATTCATCATGTTATGTTCAGGATTCCAGGAGAGTTAATGACGCAGAAAAAGTCCTGTAAAACATCTTTCTAAAAGAAGTCCTTCTCTTGCAGGCTTCCTACTTACTGGCCTCCTGTACCATTTGCAGTGAATTGGAACTCCATTATTTATTTATTTTTCAAATACCACCTCTAACTTAATTTAATGTGGGATGTGTTTCTGCAAAAGTGTGCAGTGCCTTGTATATCCTGAGTCCCTTTAACAAAGCAGTGTCGTTGTTACCAAACTGCAATAAGGAAAGGTAAAGGAAAATCCTCTGGTATAATTGAGGAAGTCGGAAAGCCTCATTCACGATTCTCAAACGCTGGTCAGGTACCCTGCTGAAGTTTAATAAGGACATACATTTTTTTTTTTTCTGGCAGCTTAGTGGTTAAAGAGTTCAGCCATATTTTGGAAGCATTCCCAAAATAAAACTCTGGAGCTGCAAACCATCGCCTTTTCTTGATGCTTCTAAATTTCTGTTGATTTTAGAGGACTGTGCAAGAAATTTGGAAGAAGCCTTGTGTTGACCTACGTTTGTAGGTTCTGTTGTTCATTTCAGTTCTTTTAATCCAAACTTTCATACCAATAAAAGGATTCCCTCATATGAACTTTTCAAGAACCAGAAGAGTTTTGGAGTTAAGCCCACTCAAAAATGGCAGGCTCCAAAGTTGACAGATGCCAATGAACACTGAGACCAAATTTTCTGGGAAGTAGAAGAGCACTGGCCTCTATGTAGGTCTGTGAATACACTGCTGACTGGAGTCTACACGGGTCACGTGGCCAAGTGGAAAACATTAGATCCGTACTAGTCCAAAAATAGGTTCAGATGTTGGTGTCACTCTTAGCCCCAGATGGTTGTGGCTGTTACTCTTAAGAGAATCTAGTTTCATGACAACCTTTGGGATAGTTTCCTCTCCTATTCTGTTCCCAAGCTTGGACACAGGTGCTTAGATGAAGGAGTTATGAAGGAGTTTCCATACCCAACTATATGTAGAATAAGGGGAAACTGAGGAGAACAGCTTAGATAGACATTGCCCCTAAGGACTCTATCATAAATTTCGTTTATTTTCTTCTTCCCCAATGGTCCTGCTTCTGATTAAATGGCATCATGAACCTAAGGACTACCTGGCTTTGCACAAAGTTAATAATGGACATTCATTTTAAAGCTTAATTAAGCAGATTAAAAATTCTCCCAATATACATAAAAATTTCACTCTTTACAGATTTACCAAAAATGATAAAAGTTGGGTATTTTTATTAAAATACAAAAACTTCATGGCATTCTTTGATATATTCACATTTAAAATAATAACATTTTCATACTTTCCCACTATTTTACAACAGTATGAGTTTTTTATTTTCTGAGTAATTTTGTGGTGTAGGCATTTAACCCCTTAACCATGAGAGAGCATGAGAAATAACATTTTTTTTACAGAAAAAATACAATGTGCAGTTTTTTTCTGTTCAAAATATTTTTACTTCCATTAAATTTTTTTTAATAGCCAACATTTTTATTAAAGTAGCTACAGTTGTGGAAAGGAAGAGGGGAAAGGAAAAGGAGGGGAAGTAGGAGGGGACTGAGAAGAGGGGAAGGAGGGGGCATCCTAAGAATGTAAAGTAAATAAACTAATATAGAATGTAAGAAATATAATCCTCGAAACCAAAATATACAATGTCCATTTTTATGTCCGTATATTCTTTCTTATATTTGACCTTGTAGGAATTGCTTAATTTTCCAGAGACTTAATTTCCTCTTTGCAGAGTTCAACAGAGTTGTTGAGAGGTCTAATAAGATTAATGTGAGCAGAATTCCTTGATAACAATACAGAGTTATATTCTCATAAACGGGCATTATTCAAGTTGATAACATTTATCACTGCATGACTGTCTTGAGCTAGGATAGGAAGGGGTTCTGTCTTATTAACAGGATACACAAGAGATTCCCTTGCCCTTCAGGTGCCTTGGTTCATGTGTGTGTGTGTGTGTGTGTGTGTGTGTCTGTCTGTCTGTCTGTGTGTTTTCACCTAACTTTTCAAGTAGTTTCTGGAGCTACTTGAAATCATTTATTTCTTTTCAGTTCATTTAGTGATTGGTTTCCTTGTTGGTGAGCTTTTTCCATTTTGATGAACTTCTTTTTTCCAAGCATGAAAGGAATTAGGGTAAGATGAGCTCAAGGGATAGACATTCTTTCCATTGAACTACTGATTAGCTGATGAAGACTGAATTGATCATGAATGGATTCCATTGAGGATATTTATTGGAAGAAACCCCACATTTCCTTCAAATAAAACTGCTTCTGTTTCTTACCAGGTTTAAATACTAATTATGGAAGTTACCTCTTATGAAATCAATAGCATTAAAAAAATATGATGCGTTAAAAAAATTGCCTTGTAAAATAAGACTATAGTTTTAGTTCTTTGGTTAGAAAGGGGAAAAAACTCTTTCATTATCAATGACTAAAAAGATTGGATTTGCTATGATGGAAACAGATATTACAAGATTTTCTGTTGTTAGTGTCACTAACACCTGGTGACCCAGTTCTTTATGGCTTATTTCTTCAAATTTTGTTCTGTTGTATTTTCGTAACCGTTGTATCTTGAACAGTTGTTTTCACATTTATTTATTACACTTTGCTAATTTGTTTATATGCAAGCCTTTGTGACAGTTAGTTCTAATTGTTTGATATTTCTTGACCCAAAGCTTTACAAGCATAAGCATTCATGAGGTGTGTAAAATTATCTTGGCATCATGATTCTTGGTTAGAATGAAAATTTCAATCAATGATTCTAAGTTGTTTTTTTTTTCCTACTCCTAGTTGTTATTTTTTCAAGTTCTGAAAGTTAGTCTTACTTTCTGTTTTATTTATTCATTTGTTATTAATTTTTTTAAAGTTTTTTTTAGATTACTGAAATAGGCTCTTCCTTTGTAGCCCTGGTTACTACTCACTTTGTAGACCAGGCTAGCCTTGAACTCAGAGATCTGCCTGCTTCTGCTTTCCAAGTGCTGGGGCTAAAGGCACACAAGTATCACTACTCCCATGTCTTCTTTAGGTTTGGTATTTTTATAGTACCTTGTAATGTTCATGATCATAGATATATGTATTTAAGATGGAAAATTGCTTCCATAGTTCATCAAAATGGACAAGATTTTTAAAAGGAAGACATTTCCTAATGCTGAAAGTTTAAATAATCAAATGAAAAGAACCTGTATGTATCGCATGGGGATGTTACTGAGTACTCCTGCAATGTATAAATACATCTTAAGTCTTGGAGACTGGAAGGGAAGTACTGTGTACCCTAAGATTTAACTGAAATCCTTGAGATAATAAAATAATTAGGTCTCAACAGTACTTTCCCCATTTTCCTTTCTTTGTTTGAGTTTACAACATAATTACGCTTCTTCCCTGTCATTTCCTCCCTCTGAACCACCCAAACACTGCACCTTGCTCTCTTATAATTACTGCTACACATTTATGCGTACATGTATATGTACATACATCTATATCCTCCAACCTAACATGCTCAGTCTGTACAATGCCATTCACATGTATGTTCTCAGGACTGGCCATTTGGCATTCCACATCCAGTCCTGTTCCCTGGAAAAGCCTACTTCTCCTGTTCTCAGCATTCCTCAGTTACGTATAGTTCTTTAATTGGAGAACTTCTTTTCCATGTAGGCTTGAAGGAAACAGTATGTTAAATGGGACACCAGATGCCACCAGCATCTGTCCCTTGTTAAATAGATGATACCTTAGAAGGAGAAGGTATACTACAGATGATGAAGAAAGTTTGTCCATCCATTCAGAAGATGAACTTTAGCCCTTACTATAGACCAGGTACACATTGCTTGCATAAACGACCAGTATGACCTGAAAGTCCAGATGTAGGTAGTGAAGGAGTCCTGTGCTGAGGCCCAAAGATGGTGCAGCTAGTGAGGGAGATGCAAGACCTGATTGCATCACTGGTTTGTGCGTGACCGAAGACAGTGCTGTCCAGCAGAGTAAGTGAGCCAGGGACATCAGGGAAGGGACCTCTGCATTGGTATGTTGATAGCCTTAGGTCCTAATGTTGGCTCTTCTACTTGTTAATTTTGTGAAACATGCCAGTTTTAAAATGCTTCTTATTCTTTGTCTCTTTATGTAGAAATGTGAGGGCTAGGTATGAGAAACTTCCCAGCATATATAAGGTTCTGCTGTTCATTTATAGCATTGGAAGAACTGGGGGTATAGGAAGGAAAGGGAAGGGCAGAGGAAAGGGAAGACTGAGGAAAACGTGAAAGCTATGTTAGATTCACTAGCTATTAGTGTGAAAATTAATTTAATTACGTAAAATGTGTAACTGGGCACAAATAAACACTGACTGACGATCCTTAAGTCTTCAAAATGACACACTCACCTTCTATAAAATCTTGGCCATTTCCTTGGGATCCCAGAGATTTTTTTTTCTCCAGTCCATGACCAGATGAAACATCTTCCCCAATGTCATTATTTTTCATGCATGCAGTGGAATCTACAGAGGACAAGAAGGAAACGAAAATTTACACAGTGACAAAAGGAGTCTGCAGGTAGTAGAAACTGGTGTAAGAAGATGATTGGAGGCAGGGATAGAGAAAGAGAGAGAGATAGACTGGAGACATCTTCAGCTGGGAAATCAGAGAGTTACACTGACCAGTTTATTGAAAGCATGACTCTTTGATTATCAAAGTTTTGCCAATTGTGTTCTTCCCTGTAGAAGCATATCCTTGCACCTTTGGCCAGTTTTTACAAGAAATCCAGGTTCTCAACTAGGACACTGAGCACAGTGAGCTATGATGATCATGTCTTTGCCAAAGCACAGTAATTTTTATAGAAATGAATTTCTTTCTTTCTTTCTTTCTTTCTTTCTTTCTTTCTTTCTTTCTTTCTTTCTTTCTTTCTTTCTTTCTTTCTTTTATTAATTACAGTTTATTCACTTTGTATCCCCCATAAGCCCCTCCCTCCCCCCCCCCGGTCCTACCCTCCCTCCCCCTTCTTCGGGTATGCCCCTCCCCAAGTCCACTGATGAGGGAGGTCCTCCTCTGCTTCCTTAAACCTATACATCTAAAGAAACTAATTAAGAGAGAGGATCCTGACTAAAACGCTCAATCCCCATCCTAAAAGGCAAAGAGGATAGACATCAGAAGAAGAAGAAAACAGGAAACAACCTAGGAACCTGCCACAGAGGGCCTCTGAAAGCCTCTGCCCTGCAGACAATCAAAGCAGACACTGAGACTTATGGCCAACTGTTGGACAACGTGCAGGGAATCTTATGTAAGAAGTGGAAAATAGTAAGATCTGGAGAGGACAGGAACCCCACAAGGAGAGCAATAGAACCAGAAAATTTGAACGCAGGGGTCTTCCCAGAGCCTCATACTCCAACCAAGTACCATGCATGGAGGTAACCTAGAACCCCTGCACAGATGTAGTCCATGACAGTTCAGTGTCCAAGTGGGTTCCATAGTAATGGGAAGAGGGACTGCCTCTGACATAATCTGATTGGCCTGTTCTTTGAATGCCACTGAGGGGAGTGCAGCCTTACCAGGCCACAGAAGATGACAACGCAGCCATTCCTGATATCGAAATAAATTTTAAGCACTTGTTTTGCACAGTTCACTTCACCCAGGACTCTTGGTAGAGTCAGGAAAACAATTTATTGTAGAAAATTAGCACAAATTATTGTTGTATTTCTTAGTACCTTTTCTGTCTTTGGATAGTGATTGTACCTTCATTGTCATGGTTAGTTTCTGTTGTCAACTCAGTGCAGCCTAGAGTCACCTGGGAAGGGGAACCTTCAACTGAAGAATCACCTCATTTTCATTGGCCTGTGAACAAGTCTGCGAGAAATTGTGTTCACTGATAATTTATGTGGGAGAGGCATCCTGCTGTGGGCTGTACCATCTTTTGGCAAGCAGGTCAGAACGGTATAGGAAAGCTAGCTGAACTTGAGCCAGTAAACAGTATTCCCTCTAGGTGTGTGCTTCAACTCCTGTCCTGACTTCCCTCAAGGCTGCAGTGTGACCTGGAAGTGTAAACTGAAATGAACCCTTTCCTTCCCTATGTTGTTTTGGGACATGCTGTTTATCAGAAAATAAAAGGGAAATTAGAGCGTTATGTAATGATGGACTCTGGAGATGGAATGGTGCCATTGGGCTATCAGTTCAGTTCAGTACAGAGACGTTTCATTCAAAAGCGGTTTCAATAAATTTAAAAAGGGGGCTTTGCGAAGCTTCTATAACAGGCCTCTTAGTAAGTACAGTCCTCAGACGCGCTGTTCAAAATTAATTTTCATTTATCATTACTTTCACATATATATGCTGAAAATACTAGCTATAGTTACACATGCACATCAAAATGCAGAAATTATATTACAGATATTTGCTTATTTTTTAATTATGGGTATTTAAATGCATTGATTTAGAAAAGTTATATTTAACAGGATGGTAAGCAGGCCCAGGCCACCATGTAGGGAAACACAGTAGCTTTTCCTTTTAAGATTACATAATATATAATGTAACATAAATACATGTAATTAATCAAATTGGAACAGGGAGCACGAGGCATCAGAGTACGCTTTGTAAGCTGTTAGGATATTTATAAGTAGCTTCTGAGCTAACATTCAACCCAACATAAAACAATAAGACCTTGTTTTGCTACTTGAGAAAATGTAAGAGAGATTAAAATTCTTTGGAAAATTATTTTTTTTAAATATTTTTCTTTTTACCCAAATAGGTAAGGAACAAGTCCAGTAGTGCTGACAGCAACGGGAATTTAATACTTCAGCCTAATAATCTTAGGCTCCAAGGAATGCCAGGCAGACAACCCTTGGAGTCAGGAGCTTTTAACTGAGGACTGGGCAAAGACTGAATCCTAACCATGTGCCATGCACCATGCTAAGTTTCTGCATTACATTTGGGATAAATGTTTAAACAAGACTCCATCCTTGAGCACAAAATGGTGATAGCTCAACCCGCAGTGGAATGAACTGAAGACACTGGATAAAAATGCACATTTTTTGGATCCTAGCATTGGAGATTACAACTGAGAAAATTTTAGTAGAACCTGGGATTATGGGCTCTTAATACCTTCTCGATTATGATCAATGGTTAGATTCTATTTTACATGACCTTGATATTCAGTAGATATGCACACATCTAGTTGAGAGTCAAAGGAATCTCTCTCTCTTCTCTCTCTCTTTCTCTCTCTCTCTGTGTATGTGGTGCCACTTTTGAATACTGGTCCATTTACTTTTATTCTTCAGTTATCAAGTTTTGCTTTATTTTTGGAAACAACATTGTTCTGTGTTATGATGCTATGTTCTCACCATCAGCATTCTCCCAAATTCTTGTACTATTTTTACTGTTCTCAGAATTAATGTGGTAAAACATCAAACAAACCAAAAGATATAGTGCTATCATATACTTTATTCACCTCACTTGTGTATTGGATTCTCTGTCCTTCTGGAAAAAATGTCCTTCCTGTCCAAATATGTCTTGGAAGATCCATAATCATGCAGACCTCAAACCAGCTCTCAGTTGTTCTCAAGTACCCATTCCATATACTTCAGTAACTTAAGATAGATAGTGCTTATCTATTCTAAACAACTTTAACCAATTGCTCTTTTAGGAAAATTTTCCAGTAAGTCACCTTGATATTAGCTTTCCTCCTGGTCAGCATAAATCATGCCTTTCTCTGGATTTCTCCAAGCATCTTTTAAAACTTCATTGTCTGCCAATTCACATTGTATTATAATGTGTTTGTACACATGTCTGTGTCTCTCACTGTTCTCCATATCTTTGACTCAGTCATTGTTTCTTCCTAGTGCTAATGAAAATGCCTGGTGTAGCAAGTTCTGCATACATGCAATTAAATGTGTTCAGCATAAGCTGATCGTGAAGGACGGTATCTTCATATTGTAGCAGAGAAAGACTGGGTGTCAGAAGTACATTTCATTCCCACATATTGGTTGCCTATATTGGAAAGAAATATAGCCCCAATCTTTTAACTTGTTCTAAACAGGTTTTACAGGCAAACGCCTTGCTGGCTAACCAAACCCTAATCAGCATAAAATTCTCCAACCCACACATGAGGTAATTCAGATGCCATATAACATAGACATGTTTAAATAAATAATTTTGTTTCATGGTATGTATTTCCTGGTGCCAAATGAAACTGTTTGTTAAATACATGCTCATATAGATGTGTGTTTTCACATGGAATAAAGAGAATTGATTTACCCAATCATCTTTATGGACCTGTCTTGGCAGAACTAAAGAGAACAAAGAAAAGAACATGTAAGAGTTTGTGCATTTTTCTCTCTTTTCATATTTTTTGTTCTTTGATTTTATTTTATGTATTTTATCTTAGGCATATTCTTTCTTGACAGTTTTTTTTTTCTGAAAGGCAAGAGTTCTCCAGAGAGGGCAAAAGAAGACTAGAAATCACAACTTCTTTATCACTTTTTCTTCACAAAGATGGGTCTGCTGAGTCTATTGGGTTTGCATGTTGAGTGCAGCAAAGGGCATGCGTATGTTATGATACGTTCTAAACATGTATGGCACACCTCTATTTAACAGTTAACTATGACAACCATGGTAGGTTAACTTAGGTCTCTTTTTGTTGCTCAAAAGACAATTCTAATTGTGCCTTTCTGATTTCATGGTGAGTGATAAATTGGTGGACAGAAGTGACTTGCTGGCAAGTGCTGTGTCTGTGGTTGTACCTGTTTTTTCAGAAAGGAAAAAAAAAAACTGAGGTAGGAAAAAAATGGAAAAATGACTATTTTGATATGTACCTTTTAATGTTTCTTTAGCATGTCATGAGTATATTGTCCATTCTTTCAAATCCTGAAATAGTTTATCACAAGGTCAAGGCCTTTCACCCACAGACCAATGCCGCTTCAGACTTTTAATGCTAAGCTGTGGGATGCTGTGAAGCAGTGACCTCTTTTTCAGTCTTGAATTTCAGAGAATTAGAGAGGCCACATTCTCATCCAGAGGATCAATAATAATAACAACAACAATAAAGGTTAGTAATAATGTTATCAGTCCTGCAGTTATTCTTTTAGAGCGCTGCTTATTTAATTCGTGTATGATATACTGCATTGAGTTCTTTGCAAAACCTGTGTGAAATGCGTTCTTCGGATTAATATTGTCCAGGTTCTGCTTTACACATGGTGCAACTGATAGCGTTGCTTAGTTTTCTTTCCTTAGTTTATAGTTATTAATAGTTTCATTTATGCAATGGACCACATAGTGATGTAATCCTTGCTATTGTTTTGAATGAAGGAAATGATTCTTGGATCATTCAATATAATTCAGTGAAATGAGAATAAGCAAAGTGGCATTCATTTGTAAATAAACCATGGCAACTTTTAGCAACTTTTTTTTTTGAGAAAGGGATTTGAGATGCTAAAACCTAGAGATAGAAGACTATCTACTTGTAGAGGAGGATCTCCATTATTTTCCCCGGCACTCTTACCAGCATTGCTAATAAATAGTTAAATGGATTGATTTGAGATTCACCTCTTTTCCCTGCGGAGGTGATAATGGGCAATGAAGTGACCAGAGAGCAGATAACAAAATAAAGTGTATGGCCTGAGAGAGCCTGGAATAGTGGAGAATTGACTGAAATAGGTTTGAATTGAAATAGGTCAGGTTTGTTCCTTTTCTCAGTCTATGTAATTGCTTGGGTGGTAGACTTTTATTGAGTGAAAAAATAACCCAGAGATGGGCTGGGAAAGACTTGTTCCATGTTGATGACATGAAAATAAGCAAAGCATAAGCTTTCAAGTCTCCTGTCTGTGGAACTGGAGTTATGACCAACCTCCCTCATTTTGACTTTCTGCAGATGGAATTCACCTCTGCACATATAAAATTCATATATATATTTTTTAAATCCCAGAATTAAAATTGAGACCCTCCAGTTATGTGTTCATTAGATTTGCATTCAACTACTTTTAATAGTGTTGAAGATAAGTAGTCTGACTCTTAATCCTGCCCCTTCCCTCCAGGTTGCAGTTTCTCCTGCTTCTTTACACAGTTGTCACCATACCACAGTAGCTGCTGTGACCCATGAGTACACTGCAGACTATTTCTGACCTGGCTCAGTCTAGAAGAGCTCATTTGTGGATTTTTTTTTTCTGACAGAACGTAATAGCCAGATGTGGGAAATTTTAGAGAACATCAACCCTACGACTCCTTAGAAACATCAGCTCATTTTAGATCTCTGTAATTGTTTTGTTTCTTATCTAGAACTCTGTATGAGACAGCACATAAACCTTCACTACCTTGATTTTATAATTAAAAATGATCAAGTCTATTTAAAAGAAACCTGTAATTGCCCAGCATCAATACCTCTGGAAATGGCTGCACAGCTTGCTTCTCTGCACCACAAGCATTGACAGATCTGTCTGGGGCATGGAGTCTCTCTTCCCTACACTCATGGCTGCGTTTACTTGGACTTTTCTGGTTTCAGTGTCTGCCTGTATTAGGTTGAGCTGATCATTCCTGAGATAGTTCTACTCATGCTTAATTCACAGATATTTTGTTAACAAGAGATGTCCCCTATGTAGGACCACTACTTTGAGTCATCAGGTCTTCTTGTCTGTGTTTGTGAGGCCAGCCCATCACACTCTCTAGCTAAGTTCTGCCTCAAACTCTTGAATCCTAATTTTTAGCCTCCAAAGTGCTGGGAGCACATGTGAGCTCTACAGTGGCTATTCAACTTCGAATCACTATTATCCCTCTTCTTCATCCATCTTCACCTCTCCCATCAGTATTTCCAAGCATTATGAGGAAATTCGTTCCTTAGTGTTTTCCATAGGGGTTACAATATTAGCAGTGAAGTGATTTCCATCCTGACCGCCTTTTCATTTCTCCTTCACTGACCTCAAGGGTGGGTACACGAATCTTTCCCATTCTTCCTGATGGTCTCACTCTACACCAGTTGTGGGATGCAGGGTGGTTTCCAGGCCTGGGAACTGAAATTTTTCTTTCCAAAGTATTCCCTGGTCTTTCAAGGACACTCTTCTTCTCCTTTTAAAACTAAATTTAGGATAGGCTTTTACTTATTTTTCTACTAGTCCCAAAGTGGATATAAAGTGTCCTCAGGTCCCCTGCTTTGACTGTCTGACGATGAGCTCACTCAGAACAAAAGTCATTTGCAAAGATGAGGAGCTGAACTGAACTCAGGTGTCTGTGTCTCCACCTGTGAAACTTATGTGTTGTAACATGCTGAATCCATCTTTAGGGATACTTACTCCCACTGGGGTTTTAGTTGCTGAACATATTAATATTTACAGAGTTTGTACAAATAACACTGATGTACGAAGGTTTTAAATGATCTAATAGAAGAAGCTTCCTTTGTTCTCTCTGTGGAATACTTTTCAAAGCAATGTGGCTTCTTTGAAAACAGGAAGGTAGAACATTCCAACTGCACCATGAGCCCTCTGTTTACATTTGCAAAACCTGTACTCTTTCCAGGCCTCTAGGCAAAAGCAAATAGGAATAATCAGAGACATTAGAACTTGATTATGTTGAATTGGATTCTTAAAACCGAAGCTTGATAACAAAATGAGTGGTGTGGTAGTTTATTCTGAAAGAGATGCTTGTGATATTGAAAAACCATAGACTTCCAGCTTGCCTGCAGTATTAGGACACAGCTGGACATTTTGGAAACTACAATACCCCCATGATTTTGATCACATTTTGATCACCTCCATAGTAAACAGGGAACTCTGCATAGGATGGAGGAGGAAGGACAGAGCTTAGATTTATATAGACTGAATTTGAATCCTGTTCAACCTCAACTTGTTAGCGTGCTTCTTTATCTTTTTATCTGTTTTCTCAATTTTTATTTAGAGGATAAATAATACTCATAGGGCCATTTGGACTTTTGTGGTACTAGCATATATCATGACTAACAGGCATGAAGGTCTTCTTCCTCTGGCCCTCCACTTAACAAAGTGAATTTCATAGCTTATAAGGCACAGCTTATAAAACATATAAGAAGCTTATATGCATAGATAAGAAAGTCCTGCAAGGTTGTTACCAGTTCTGCCAAAGGAACCTTCTTTCTGGCCACCATGAATTTCTCTATGACGTTATTTATTTTCGATGTCCAGAGGAAGGTAAAATACTCTGAAAATAGTGACTGCTCTCTCTCTTTCAGTGATGACCCTCTTTGTTCATAAAATTCTATTCTCTTTCTGAGAAGAAAGAAAAGTAAGAAAAGAAATCTTTCCAAGAGCCTCATCTTTTCACAGACAGTGGTTAATAAGGACTGTTAGAAAGGAATTACCCAAACAAAGTGTTCTTCAGAATCACTGCCTGTAGAGGACCGTCGCTGATCAACAGGAGAAAAGAGAGGGATTTCTACTAAATTTCGTCTTGTCACTATAAATGAGACTATACAGCCTTCCTGATGTATTCTATCGGGACAATGCTGTGAGTGTTTTCACTAGACGCAATTCTCTGGTAAGAGTGTCTGAGAATGAACATGTACTCAGAGAACCCCAGGGAGGGACTGTTAGGAGACAGACAGATGAACAAATGAGGAAAAGCCTTTGTAAAATGAAAGGCAAAAATAACAATAAATAATAAACAGGCAAATCGTGTGAATAAATTCTAGACCACATTGTGATACTAGGCACATGTCATTTTACTCAGTGTGAAGGACCAGTGTGATTATAGTTAATGAGTATTTTTGCTTTTCTGCATGACATTAATGAAAATTACATGATATTTTTGTGTCCAAGTTCCTTAATAATGCAAAAGTATAATATAATTTTAGGATTTTTGTTTGTTTTTTGCAGCAAGCGTTCTCTCTTGACACTTCCAAAGATGAGTGTACACTGATGGAATTTTAAGCACCGCATCAATTCAGGTGTTTTCAGGCCTCAAAGCTTGAGGATATTGTGAGTTTTATTTAAGCCATTCCTGCAGAGTGCTTTATGAAATTCACAAAAGAGTTAAGTGAAATAGGCTGAGAGTGGTATTCTGCACTGGAAAATGATATATTGTTGATGGTATCATACGTGCATGGGGGTTGACTACTATTTTCTAGTTGTTTAATGTTTTATCTGATGAAGGCATACATGTGATGAGTGAATGCATCTTTAGGAGGATGTGACCCTCAAAGTCTATGAAGGTTTATTTAATTTAAGATTGCAAGAAACCCAAAGGGATAATTGAAGATTCAATTCAGTTATTTCAAAAAAGAAAGTATATCTATATAACCGTTCGATGAGAACTTGGAGGGGGAGATTACTTCTAATCTTTTGGCTTGGTAACTTATGCTCCTTTGATTAGTTTCTGTTGTGCTTGTAACATTTTACTTTCTCCCGTATGTGGGTTCACAGACATGGAAATGCTGAAGGTTCCAATAGACATTTTTATCAACATGGATGCTATGAATTGAGCCTTACATGTTATGTGGGCTTCTCAATAGATCAATATTTTACTGGAAAGTACCACATTCTAATTTTTACGCTGCTTCAAAAAGAGTCTTTGTGTTATGTGAAATTCCTTAACCTTGGGCTTCAGTTCCTTTATCGTCCAAAGTCTAATTCCGATTTTCACAGTCTAGATTGCTAATAGTGTCAGATAAAGATTTGGCCCCGACTTAGTCTGCTTGGATTTATAATGTCCTTCCTTGTTTCACTGTTGTGTTGACAAGATGATCTACATATAAGCCTCAATATATATATAGTGTGGGAAGCATTGATTACAAACATCTTAATGATTTGCCTGGAAGATTAAATGAAGGAGTCAATAGGAAGCCTTTCACAGAGTACCTGGTACAGGTAAGAGAAGAAAAAATACCACCAAATTTTCCAACATGACGTCTTTTAAAAGCAGATAGGTATTTCTGATTTTTCTAGAAAGATTTTTTATTAACATATGCTTGTGTTATTTACTCAACAGCCCAGATCATGCTCAATAGAACACTCCAAAGACTGGGCTACCATGACTCTTCCTGGAATGTCTCCAGGCCTCCTCAGAGTTGAAATTAGTCTTTCTAGGCACTGAGGAATTGAGAATAATAGTGTTGATGATTTTGTGAGACAAATAAAGTAAGGAGATCTTTGGTGGGTTGGTTATTTCTAAAATCCTCAGACACCTAAACTGCTAACCCAGTGACACTTGACCATCTGATGCATCTCCCATCTGATGCGTCTCCCACTTTGTGAAGTCTCTGAAAATTCACAAATGTGCTTCCTGAATATAGTTCTGAAGACTGTAGGAGCAATGATCTTTTTTCGTGCAGGGACTGACATGTGAGTTTCAATGATGGGAATTTTGTGATTAAAGATATTCAGGTAAAGCAGATAAAGTGGATCAGATAGTGCTGTGAGGAACAGCTACTTTTTACATCTTGGCTCTTATCATTTTGATTCAGGTCAGATAGTATGAGTATCAGTATTAGTGATGGTTGTGCAATGTGCTCCCAACTATCATTTGCAACATCCAGAAAGGCCAAAAGGATTCAGTGACTGGTGCAGTTATGGCATTTGATTGGTCAAGAAGCATGGATGAGGACAAGATATAGTGATGAACCCTCTTAGCATACAAACATTATTTACTAGTGCTTAACTTTAACTTCCTGCTCCTTGTTATCCCCACATTCTCTTGTTCTCTTGGAGCTGATGTCTCTCTTAACATTCAAGACAGTCTGTCCTTGGTGAAAGACTTGGGGACTATAGAAATCCATATTTTTATCCTCAGATACTGATAGTAATTGCGTATTCAGCAACTATTTGTGAAAGGCAGGAGTTGGGTAACGAAAAGCAGGTAGAGAAAGATTGCAGTCCTAGGAGCAAGGAGAAAAGATTGAAGCTTACCTCCAACAAGCCATTGTAAATTGTTTTTATTTTTATTCTATACTTAAATTTTTGAGGATAGAGACTTTGTAAGGGCAATGAAAGAAATAGAATTAAAAGGTGATTTTCAGGGTGTAGTAAAATTCAACTCTGCCCAAAGAAACACAATAGATTCTATGTTCGTTGGTTTACAGGGTAGGGCAGATACTTCTCAAATGTGCTTTTGAGGGTTTAAATTGGAAAGAAAATCTTATCAGAAACACAAAGCAAAGCCTCCCTTTTCATTCGCAGGGAGAAGAAAGGGAAAACTTCTTATTTTATTCTCTTTTAAGAGCTCAGCTTAGTAGAGGGTTTTAAGACACTCTGCAGGATACCATACATGTTTAAGCAAAAAAAAAGGATTCTTGCTAAAGACAGCGATCATCAAGTATTTATTGAAGTTCCAAATGTCAGAAAGTTCTAAGGCTAGTACAGTGGTCTTCCTGAGAGAGTCAACAAACTCATCTAGTAAAAAAACAAACTAGATGAACATTAATCAGGGAGTTGTGATGGCTATGTTGTTTTTACTAACAATTATCATTAGTGGTGTAGTAGTGCATCTAGGAAGCCTGGTCCAGAATCCACAGGGTTTTCATTTGTTTTTGAACAGCACCAATGGGTAACAGTTGACTCTCTGGTCTTAGCATGCCATAGGCTCATTTGTTTTGTTTTGTTTTAATTTGTCCTTTTATTGAAAATAGATTTTTTTTCTACTCATATATCCTGATTATACTTTCCCCGACCTCTGCTCCTCCTGGTTTCTTCCTATCTTCCCTCCCATCCAGTTCTACCTACTTTCTGTCTCTTGTTAGAAAACAAGCATACTTCTAATGGTTAATAATAAAATAAAATGAAATAAAAATCTTCCATGTGAATCCTGAATAGGAACCTTACAATGAATCCAACTGATCAAATAAGGAAGAGGTTGCTTCCTCTTTAAGTTGTGTGGTTTCTAGCTGACCTTGTACACAATCCAATTCATTGACCTGAACAATTAACATTATGAATATTAGTGTAGCCTTTAACCTACCCCAATGTTTCCCTCTCTATAGTAATTTTTTTCTGAATGTAAACTCAAACAGAAGTGTTCTTGCTCTCAACTTTAATGAACTACATTCGGTGAAGCCCTTCTGAAGCATCATTGGAGGATAAGGGCCACCTGAAGGCCACCCCATGACTGTAAAGTTTCATTTTCCTATGGCTGAAAGGGGTGGTGTGTTGCCCTGGGAGTTACCACATGTTTGACCACATGCCCTCACTCCTGGGTCTGTGTCTCTCCCTGCAGAGTACTGTGATGTATGAACATAAGGATATAGCATCATCTAATGATGTCTGTGTGCTGGAGACAGGCATAACTTCTGTAACGCAGTTTTGTTCCTTAGAGTTGTAGTGTGCAGTTAGAAACTGTATTTCACCCTTTGTGTAAAAGCTTTCCTAATACAGAGGGAGAAAGGAGTTTCTACGGTAGTAGAAACACAGTAAGGATGTTTTGTCTGTTATTTTTGCTTGCCACTGCTCGGGATCGAACCTGGGGCCTTGTACATCCTAGTACAATGTGCTGCCAATGAACTGTTAAAACTGATCTGGTGAGGACATGGGAAAACCAGAGAAAGGCAACTAAACATCTTGATAACACTTTTAAGGGTAAAAGAAAGAAAGAAACATTTAAAATGTAAAAACTAACAACAACAACAACAAAAAACAACCAAAGCACACATGTACACATGATCTGGGCAGACTGCTCAGTGGGAAAAACACAAGCATGACTGGAGTTTGGATCCCAGGAGCCCCTGTAAAGAATCAGACACAGTAGCACATAGTGTGAATCCCAGACAAGGGAGCTGGCAGCTCACAGACAAGTTAATTTGGTATAAACATTGGTAAACAACAAGCCACCCAGACTCAAATTCAGTGGGGGTTTGGGGGGAGAAGAGGACTGACACCTGAAATGGTCCTCTGTCCTGCACATGGATGCTGTGGCATTCATGTGTCCGTACTCACATATGTGAGCTCTCACACACATGAGCACTCATACACAAGAGCACTCACACACAGAAAGACACATACCTTTATGATTTCTAACAATAAGATGTTGGTTCACCTTGAGTAGAATTAGGGGATCTCCAGCAGATTGGCAAATCTCATTTTGCAAATCTCAGATTCTTTTCTAACATAAATATCGTTTGTTTGTTTAGTGTGTGTGTGTGCGTGTGTGTGTGCATGTGTACAGTTATTACATGTGGACATCAGAGGATCTCTTAGAGGAATTGATTATCTCCTTCCACTATGGGGACATTGGGAGTCAAACTGAGGTTTGGTGTGAATTGTAATTATACACTGAGCCATTTTCTCAACCCATAGAACTCACCATGTTGCCTCCATTACATGCCTGCAGCCCTTGGGTATTTTGCACACTCTGAAGAATGTCCTGATGTGGATTAAAAACCCATGGCATCATCTAAGAGTACCTGTTAATGGAAACAGGCATTGCTTTGACAATGTAGTTTTGTACTTACACAATGCTAGATGGAATATGCAGATGATTCTTTTAAAATAAAATTAAAGCATCAATAATAATTATTGCTGCCTGGACAGTTAAAATGAGCTGGCTTCATGTTCCAGAGACAACATATAGATTCTGTCTATAACACTCTCCAGACAGTAAGAATGCCTGTTTACATTCCCTCGGAATGCCCCTGGGAGACAACCTGCAAAGGACGGTGTGTGTCACAATAATTTCAGCAACAGCCAGTTTTTTTTTTTAAACTTGTCTTTTCAAAGCTCCCACTTTCTCAACAAATATCCCCTTTTCACTCTCTGAATTTCATATTCAAATAATGCTGTTAATTTAAATAAAATGTTATCCATAAAATTCTGTTGCTAAAATATGTTTGTTCGCAATGGAATGTAGTTTAGGTTTGGAACATAACATATTTTTGGAGGAAAAGTACATTCATTCTTAACATTAAATATACTCAGAAAGAATACTAAGTTTGCAGAAAATGTGAAGCAGGCAAGGAGACCAGACTCCCTAGTTTCCAGTGCTGTCTCGCACATGAACTCTATCCCTTTGCGCAAGCTTCTCATCTCTGAATACCGTAAGGTTCTGCTGGAACATGGAGCATTAACAGGATGACTATCTCATGCCGCCTTCGATAAGATTGCATCAGTTAACATTCACATGAGTTCAGAACATGGTTTGTGCACGGTAATGGTTAGCTTTACCTGTTAGTTATAAATGATGCTTTCTTGGCACTGTTTCTGTACCACTTGTAGCTTGCCTGTTAAATGGTGTTCCAAATACCGATGTAAAGCGCACATGCTCCCACTGGGGCAGAAGCTTGAAACAATCACCAATTTCCAGGGTTCTTTCTTAAAGACATTTGTTAATGACATAGCTGGTTTGCTAGTTTCAAAATATTATGAAATCAAGAATAATGCCTCACAGGTCTCAGGCTACCTCAGCAGCACCCTTCTGAGCAATGAAATGTTGACCATATCTTCCTTTAATGTCCCCTTTCCTATCATCATATTATGAATGCGTACTGTTAGTGGTGATGTCCTGGCACAGGCCTAGATGCTATACGAATTAAAATCTGAAAGGATTCTCAGAACTGTTTTATTTTTTTCCACTTGTTCATATTTAAAGTAAAACACTGACCATTGAAATGTTCTGCCTGGGAGCATTTTCAGGAAATAAGGCACAGAATGAACTTCCACAGAAAGCATCTCTCAGGACATTCTAGGGACAGATTGTTATGATAACGAACCCTCTGGGTATTCCCTGTTGCCCTTGGAGTATGTGTGCCTATGTGAAGTATTTGTGTCCATGATTCCAGCAGGTTCGGTTGACATTTATTTTCTGAGCGGAATGAGAGATGGAAATGCTCTTTCTAACCCACTAATCGTACTGAAGTTTTTCCAAAAGATTCCCTTTTCACTGTACTTTGAAAGATTTATTCTTGCTTCTAAACTTAATTTGAAAAAAAATAAGTAAGAAACAGAAAAGATGAATCGGACAGCTGGGAGAGGGAAGAATCGAGATTTTGGGGATGGGCATGTGATTTGCTGATTGGAAGTGAGAGGTAAATCTGGGACCAATATTCCTGGATAAATGTCAATATGCATTATTAAATGAAACAGCAGTAATACAGAGTGTCAGAAACATACTTTTTTTTTCTTATAGAGACAAAGGGAGAATTGAAATATGGTTTCAAAGGAGAAATTTCTCACAGTGTTTCTTCAATCATTTTCTCCATGAAGCTTTAATTACAATACTTCTTGCTGCCTAGTGCTTTCATTTTAAAATTACATCACACACACACACACACACACACACACACACACACACACACACACAC